>NW_024037064.1:12668336-12895340 GCF_015706575.1 Patiria miniata | reverse complement strand
GGGGATTGAGTCCCACCCGAGTGATTTTTTTTTCTTCTAACTTTAACTCAGAGGGTAACACACTGAGTGTACAGTGTTTATATGTCGGTGAATGCTGAGTATACAGTGTTTATACGTTGGGGAAAGGCAAAACCTAATGTTGGACTTGTGATTGGCTTGTGATTTGACTCGTGATTGACTCATGATTGAATTGTGATTCACTGTGAAATTGACATGTGTTGACTTGTGACTGACTTGTGGCGTACTAGTGTTTGACTTGCGATGGACTCGTGAATGACTTGTGTTGATTTGGCATTGATTTGTGTTGACCTGTTATAGACTTGTGATGACTTGCGATGACTTATAGTGACTGACCATGACTTGTAATTGACTTATGATTGATTGGTGACAACTTATGATTGACCTGTGAATCACCAAAACTGTGTTAACAAAAAGGAGGACAATTTCAGACTGACTTGCAAGGAGTTTGTAGAAATGTGGTTAGTTAAACATCCATCTCACCTTCTACGGGGAAGTTGTTCAAGCCGACTCCTTCAGCCGAGCACACGCCCCCCGTGGGCTCATACAGACCCCCCTCCATGCAGACGCCCGTCCCGTTCCCCTGGCCCACTGCGCACCACCCGCACCCCGGCTGTCGCAGGCAGTGAGCGCACTGCGTGTTCAGGTAGCAGGGTTGGGGGCAGTTGTGACTGCCGCTGTGGGTCAGGGGACCGCAGGCGCCGGTGGAACAGACCAGGGGGACGTAGGTCGGGGACAAGCACTGTGGCAAAAAAAAAAAAAACAAGTCAGGTGTGTTTACAAACACAAATGCCCCGCAACCGTGACTGTTTCCATGACATAACACCACTCTAACATCAACTTACATGTACCTTGGTCAAATGGAACGTTCACTGACAGCATCAGTGTCTTCTGTAGGTTTTATATGAATTAATCCCTAATCCCTATGATCTCAGAATAAATACAAGATTTCTATTGTTTTAGCCACTGTGACCTTGACCCTTGACCTTTCGACCCCCAATGCGATAGGCTTCTTAGGATTGCCAAGGACAATCCACAAACCAAATTTGAAATTCATATGTAAAGTATATCTCAAGTTATCACGCTGACAAAATTTCTTTTGTTTTTGCCACTGTGACCTTGATCCTTGACCTTTTGGCCCCAAGTGCAAAAGGCTTCTTAGAATTGCCAAGGACAATCCAGTTACCAAATTTGAAGTTCATATGTAGAGTATTTCTCAAGTTATCGCGCTGACAAAATTTCTATTGTTTCAGCCACTGTGACCTTGACTCTTGACCTTTTGGCCCCAAATGCAAAAGGCTTCTTAGAATTGCCAAGGACAATCCACAAACCAAATTTGAAGTTCATATGTAAAGTATTTCTCAAGTTATCGCGCTGACAACATTTCTATTGTTTCAGCCACTGTGACCTTGACCCTTGACCTTTCGGCCCCAAATGCAAAAGGCTTCTTAGGATTACCAAGGACAATCCACAAACCAAATTTGAAGTTCATATGTAAAGTATTTCTCAAGTTATCGCGCTGACAACATTTCTATTGTTTCAGCCACTGTGACCTTGACCCTTGACCTTTTGGCCCCAAATGCAAAAGGCTTCTTAGAATTGCCAAGGACAATCCACAAACCAAATTTGAAGTTCATATGTAAAGTATTTCTCAAGTTATCGCGCTGACAACATTTCTATTGTTTCAGCCACTGTGACCTTGACCCTTGACCTTTTGGCCCCAAATGCAAAAGGCTTCTTAGAATTGCCAAGGACACTCCACAAACCAAATTTGAAGTTCATATGTAAAGTATTTCTCAAGTTATCGCGCTGACAACATTTCTATTGTTTCAGCCACTGTGACCTTGAACCTAGACCTTTCGGCCCCAAATGCAAAAGGCTTCTTAGGATTACCAAGGACAATCCACAAACCAAATTTGAAGTTCATATGTAAAGTATTTCTCAAGTTATCGCGCTGACAAGATTTGTCCGGACACACACACCCACACACCCACCCACCCATACTTGTTTCACATGACTAGTGTGGACTTTCCATTGCTTTCGTGTAGTTAAGAAAAACCAGTGAAAAAACTCATTTTTCTCAAACTGTGAAAACTCTTTCAACCCAATTTTTTTTCTATGATTCCCTTTAGTGTTTCTCTTCATTCTGCTACAGATAAACCTAACCCCAAAATGCCTCTAAACCTGTTTTCCAGAAATGGGGAAACACTGTGTGGACGTGGGCAAGTCCACACAACGTCGGTGCTACCTACATTATGTGGACGTCTTTTGTTCGGAAGTCCACACTGCGTATGTAAGACAAGCTCACACCTACTCACCCACACACACACACACCCACCCACCCACCCACCCACCCACCCACCCACCCACGGAAGGACAAGGCGGAAACAGTATGCCCCTTCGGCTTCGCCGCGGGGCATAAAAAGGTAAATAACAAATGTTCAATTTTTATTCAAAATACTTCAATTTAGGAATTTCACGTGACGTGGCAAGTCGGTGGTCAACCACACACCCGCCATATTGGACGTAAACGGTTGCAGACTAGTAAATAAACTGCAATAGACCCCAGTGATAAATACCATAATGAACACACAAAGGACGGTTCAGTAAAGGCTGCTGGTAAAGTTTTGGCTGGTCATGCTCAGTGTAATTGACCAGAAATTCAGGAGTCAAAAAATGAAAGTTGTTTTAGCCAAATATTGTGTGTAGCAGTGTTCGTTTTGCAGGCATTCTATTATTTTGCATTCAGAAATAGCGTTGTGTTGTTTAGGAAATGGCAACGATTTTGGTATTCAATTCACAACTCCAAACGCTTCAAAATTTGAAACTGTGAGGCTCTTTGAGTTGTTCTGTATAAAGCACAACGTAAGTACCACAATGATATTATAATACATGCAAGTGTTATTAACAAGCTGTTCCTAATCGGGAACACTTAGTTTTCAACTGGGAACATGCCATTTCTGATTTGGAAAATGGCTTTCTCTAGGGAAAAAAATGAGACCGAATATGGCTCCCACTTGGGAGAACAAATCTGATTCTGCTCATTCAAACTGTTTCTTTTCAGGAACAATCAATTTATTATTTGGAGCCTGCCATTCTCAATTGGGTACATGCCTATTTCCAGAGAAACCGTGAAACCAAACTCAATTCCAAATTGGGAACAGACCACTCCCAATTGAGAACTGGCTTTTCCCAAGAAATCACTGAGACCGAACTTTCTTTCCAATTGAGAACAGGCCAATCCCAAATGGAAAATTGCCTTTGCCCAGAAAAAAAAAAAAGAGACGATTTTCAATTCCAAACTGGAAACAAGCTATCACTAATCGTTCCCAAATATTTGAGAAGCACCCTTACTTTGCTCGTACCCCCCGCCCTGCAATCAGGACGCTGGGATACTCTGATGAATTCACGCTCTGATTGGTTGGATTTTGCGTGACCAGTGACCTGCGCGTCATCAAGGTCACGACTCTGCAAGGTTTGAAACGGCCGTTAAGACTGATTCATTACTTTTTTATTCCAGTTTAGAAATGTTATTTTATTTTTTGAAAAGTGTAATAATGTAGGAAATTCTGTAAAACTTATCTGTGATGTAAATTTACAATTCCCGTCACTTGCTCAGGCTCCGTTTAGAATCACGAACGGTCGGATTGCATTATGCGACGCTCCACATGGTCCGCAATGAAACAGAAATCACATCTGGTATGGAACGTGTGCATTTCTATGGGAAGTTTTCGGATAGCATTTGCGCATATTATCTAACTGCGGTTTTGAACAGCTGCAGCCAGATGCTTTATACATAGGTCATAGGCCATTTCCTTCACAAGATTCTGTGAAGCTCATCAGAATATCCCAGCGCCCTGTTTGCAGGGCGGGGGGTACGAGCGAACACCCTTACCTGGCCAAGCCGGGCGCTCCAGACGCACTCTTGCCAGCCCCCCTCTGCCCCTTTGGAATCCAGGCAATCAGTGCACGAGTTGTGGGTGTAGCAAGGGGAGGGGCATGGCTCGTTGGGGGAGGAGCTAATGTGAATGTCAACAGGCGCAATCTGCAGGAGTGACTCCCTGAAGCAGTTCCAGTCGTAGGTGGGGTTGGCGTTGAGCAAGCGTCGCACCTCACCTAGTGACAAAAAATAAATAAAAAGTGAATTCACTTAAAGGGAATATACATCATTGGCTTTTGCTGTAATTTTCAGAAGCGAACTATTTGAGGGGCTACTATAATAGATCATACATTGTTACACTGACATGTTTGAAGTTTTGTGTTCGAAAATGCTGAAAAAAAACAAGAAACACACAAATGGTGGAGTAGTCTGGTTCCCTGACTCCACTAAAGATAAAATGGATACATTTATAGATGCTGGAAAATTGTAAGGTACAGGAACCAGTCTAGCTGCCCTGCACCGGTTCATGAACATGTAACCAATAGCAAACAAAATTTTAGTGTGAAAAAAATGGTGAATTTGGAGCAGTAGTTGAAAAATAGTTAGGTTTTTCCAACGGTGGTCGACCGACCACTGTTGGAAATTTATACAAAAATACCATTTTCTTGAAAATGACTTCACACCAGGTGCCATAATTTTACAGGGTGCTTTAGACTGTCATTTACCAACATCCTAGTGAGGTATTTTGCTAAAATGTGGTAGTTGTATTTTTTGATGTTTGCAAATGTTGTATATTCCCTTTAACCAGTTGCATTGGAAAACATCATAACATGCACTGGCTGTTTTATACACAGGCACGGCTGATGGGTTACAACATCAAGATTGCCTGACGTTGCGAACTCAACAAAATCTTCTTCAGAGGCTTAAAGACGAGGGTACAAGGAACACACATGTAGGGACTAACAAAAGTGCAGGGTTGGGAACAGAAACACAAAAGGAATTAAGTCAAAAATTTGACGACATTGAAATGCACAGACATATCTTAGACTCTAGATGCCTTACGAACTTTTTGTGTGTGAAAGGCATAGAGGATCAACAAAATCTTCTTCAGAGGCTAAATGACAGGGTACAAGGAACACACATGTTGGGACTAACAAATGTGCAGGTTTGGGAACAGAAACACAAAAGGAATTAAGTCGAAAATTTGACGACATTGAAATGCACAGACATTATATCTTGGACTCTAGATGCCTTATGTACTTTTGTGTGTGAAAAGCATAGAGGATCATTTGCATTTACCCCAAAAGTAACCTACAGAATTATTTTCAAAAAGCTTTAATACTTGGATTAAAGATTGTACTGGTACTAAACACCCCGTGAAATTATTCCGTCCGGCTCGCTGTCATTTAGAAGAAATCAAGAACTGTAGGTGATTTCCAACAATCAGTCAATTGACTGATTTTTGGAAGTAAAGAGTTCCATCGATAAAATTGTGTTTTGAGATCAAATGGCGGTGCATATTTTTTCACTGTTTTTCCAAAAAATATTATATCCACTGAGCTTTAACTTCAATAGGTTAGGTTTTGAACATTCTTCTTTGGATTTTGAACAAAACGCAAAAAGCAAATGATCCCATTCAATAAACAAGCTCGATCAGAAATACCTTGGAAACTGCGGGCCAATGAATTCGTGTTTATGCTTGAGTCACGTGATTGTGCCATGTAAGTTCTGAAAGTGGTGTTTTGAGTTTAAAAAAAAATCGGGTTTTTGACCCTAGTGACCCCATGATGACCTTTGACCCCAGTTTGGTCAAATGACATGTTGGGGCTGGGCCACTGATACTTTTGCCAAAGTTTGGTTGAAATCTGTCCAAATATGTAGGAGAAATAGACAATGTCAACATTTGCTACTAACTAAACTAACTAACAGACTAATGGAGAGATATGATGATTTGTTGAGCTGCTATCCCGCAGCTAAAAATGCCTTTAAAGCTACAGTCCATCATTTGCAGCCATCTGAAAAAGTAACTGGCGTATTATTGTTGAAAAACATACTTGGTTGAAAGATAGTAAGTGGACCAAACTCCCTGTGAAATGAATCTTCTGGCAAGCTATCATTTGAAGTAATCAACGAAAGAAGGCCTTTCCAACGGTGCGTCTTAAGACGCACCGTAGGAAAATTTAATTTGTAGTTTGTTTTGTTATTCGGCGCAGCGCGCGCAAGCATTGGCACGACGCACAGGAGGGCGTGGTTGCTATAATTCGTCGGATCAGTGCGCGACATCGCGTATAGTTGCAATTCAAAACAATTTAAAACATGATTCAGCAACTTTTGATTTGAAATTGAGATCCTAGAATGCTGTTTTTCTCGGTATACATAGCTGAAGCTGAGCTGAAACTTCATCAGGTTAGTTGTTCAGAATCCTTCATTAGATTTTGAACACTTTTGTTGCTTCAAACGAACAAAATGCACAAATTACAAATGATGGACTATATCTTTACCAGATAAGGCAGTTTGGAGTGGGACAGGAAACTAATGGGTATATTGATAAAAAACAAGTACATGGTACTTTTAGATCAAAATGATATTACACGTACTGGCTCGTTTGAATTGGCGCGTCCAGATGCAGTCTTCGGCGACGCATTTGTCGCAGTCACTGGCCTCGCACTCCAGCTCCGGGCACTGGTTGGCGTCGCTGATCTCCTTCTGTTTGTCCACCTGGCAGTTGTGTACTTCCATGCAGTCCAGCTGGCGCGATATGCACGCGCCGTCAGGGCAGTTGGAACACCATTTGCAGGTCTAATGGGTGAATGGAATTGGGTTGATCATGGGAAGATTAATTAAAGGAACATACAACATTTGCAAACATCAAAAAACAAAACTATCAAATGATTATGAAATATCTCACTGGACTATTAGTGAATGACAGTGTAAAATCATGGCACCTGGTGTGCTGAACTTTTCAAGAAAAATGGTATTTTTGTATTAATTTCCAACGCTGGTCGGCCGACCAGCTTGGAAAAACTGCCTTTTTCAGATACTGACCCAATTTACCATATCTAGTTAGTCCGCATTTTGTTTGCAATCGATTACACATCTATGAACGGTGTCAGCCAGCTAGACTGGTTCCTTGACCTTACAATTCCCCAACGTCTATAAATTGCTGTGTTTCATCTTAAGTGAGGTTAGGGAACCAGCCTAGAAGAACATGATTGTTTTTCTTGGTTTTTCCAGCTGCATCTATGAACACGAAGCTTCAAACAAGTCAGTGTGACAATATTGCCATGAAACACTATTACCCCCCAATCCATCCATTTCTGAAAATTACAACCAAAGCAAATGTTGTATATTCACGTTAAGTCTCCTTTTGTTTGATCAGTCAGAGACTAGTCATAATTCCAATCTTATTCCCGTGCTATGCCTTTTACAAAGGCTAGTCATCAACAGTCAGATCACAGTGACTTCTGTAGTGTAAGCACTGTCACGGGCACTGATCTCTATATAAAGACTGGATAGCTAATAAAGAGCCGCACAATGAATGAATTTGACGCCATATTGGTGAGACCGGCTGGTGATCTACAAAGGACAAGTTGCCGTCTTTATAGACAGCATGATTTTTTTTGTAACGTCGCGGTTCACTTGACTTATATTTTGGCCACCACCACTGACCAACTGACCAAGGTTTACTACAATTTTTCTAACGTCGTGGTTACTTTTATAATGCTGCGAATCACTTTTTCGGCGTTTTTGAAATAATAATCACTACGGAAACGTGTCCCTTTTAGAACATCATAGTATGTGTACGTGACCAAAAAGCGCGTCAACTGTTGATACAACGCGCGTGTATTTACGCGTAGAACGTTCGTATTATACGCGGCCATCTTCGTGAGACCGGGGGCGAATTGGTCAATATGCAAAGTCTACTGTGTGAAATCCGCTATCCAGTCTTTATATAGAGATCAGTGGTCACGGGCATCAATCTGGGGGAGGGGGTGGCCCCCAGATCTCCGCCTTACGTAAGTAACATCGTGGTAATTCAGAAGCACTCAGCTGGCTGAAGCCCAAATTTTGAGCTGTGTAGTGTGCTGGCTGGGTCACGACACACTCAATGCAGGATTTGGCAGCCCTGCAGTTCCTATATTCACCCCTGTATAACACATTCCTGTCTACGTACATACCAAGTTTCAACCCAATCGGACTTGTAGAATAGTTTTGATAATTGGAAATTCACCTGTTCAGCTGTGTAGTGTGCCAGCTGGGTCATGACACACTCACTGCAGGATTGGGCAGCCCGGCAGTTCCTATATTCCACCTTTGTATAACACATCCTTGTCTACGTACATACCAAGTTTCAACCCAATCAGATTTATAGATTAGTTTTGATAACTGGAAAGTCACCCATTCAGCTGTGTAGTGTGCCAGCTGGGTCCTAACACACACACTGCAGGATTTGTCAGCCTGGCAGCTCCTATATTCCATCTTTGTATAACACATCCCCGTCTACGCACATACCAAGTTTCAATCCAATCGGACTTATAGAATATTTTTGATAATTGGAAAGTCACCCATTCAACTGTGTAGTGTGCCAGCTGGGTCATGACAAACTCACTGCAGGATTTGGCAGCCCGGCAGTTCCTATATTCACCCCTGTATAACACATTCCTGTCTACGTACATACCAAGTTTCAACCCAATCGGACTTGTATAGAATAGTTTTGATAATTGGAAATTCACCTGTTCAGCTGTGTAGTGGGGTGGCTGGGTCATAACACACTCACTGCAGGATTTAGCAGCCCTCTAGTTCCTATATTCACCCTTGCATAACACATCCTTGTCTACGTACATACCAAGTTTTAACCCAATTGGAATTGGAAAATATTTTTGATAATTGGATATTCACCTGTTCAGCTGTGTAGTGGGCTGGCTGGGTCATGACACACACACTGCAGGATTGGGCAACCCGGCAGCTTCTATATTCATCCTTGTATAACACATCCCTGTCTACGTACATACCAAGTTTCAACCCCATCGGGGAATAGTTTTGATAATTGGAAATTCACCTGTTCAGCTGTGTAGTGTGCAGGCTGGGTCATGACACACTCACTGCAGGATTTGGCAGCCCCGCAGTTCCTATATTCCACCCTCGCGTCGTTGCAGGTGATGCCTTGCTCCAAAGAGTAGATGCCGTCACAACTACAGATAAACATTAACACCATTTGTGTAAACAAGAAAAAAGTTGTTCGCGAAAGAATAAGATCAATGTTTAATCCTGAAAAAGCTGTGCACTGAGAAAGCTTGTTGCTTTACGTGTTTTTCATTTTATTTTTAATTTTTTTATTAAGACTTTTCCCTTCTGCTGATAGACAGTCCGGATATCGATCCTGTTCCCCTGCCATGCCTTTATACACGGGCTAGTCAACAAAATATGTGATGCGATCAAGCTAAATGAGTCGTTTGTCGGGAATTTTTAAGTGGAGAAACAGGCCAAAATAGGGCCACTTCATCACATCACTTCATCACATCTCTTGGTGTTCAGACTTCCATAATTTTCGAACTAAAGATGGTATCAGCATGCAGTTTTTGCAGCAGTAATGCTGAGATTGTGCTCTTTTGAAATCTGTCATAAATTTTTTTTTTGACCAGGGTCGACAAACGAATCATGTAGCTTGATTGCTTGACATGTCTTGTAGGCACTGTGTCCGTCAAATTTCATCATTAGACAAAAGCAGGTGACTTGTATTGGTAGATACAGCGAGCTTATCAATTTCCTACAGTCAAAGTACATCTGTATCATGTTACGTAAAACGGTTACAGCCAGTCAATCCTAAGTTATGAAGGCAGGGAGCACTCAACTGTTAAAAAACAGTCACTTGAGTTATTTTTAATGTTGGGATGGCTGTCGAATTGCCACAGAGCATTTGGGCCACACTACCTGCTCCAATTTGACCCGTCACGTAAAACTGCACACGTCAGACTTTTTTGAGCATTATTCCTCATAGACTGTTAAAGCTGTAGTCCATCATTTGCAGCTATCCAAAAAGTGACTGACGTAATTGTTGTTGAAAAACATACTTGGTTGAAAGATAGTAAGGGGACTAAACTCCCTGTGAAATGATTCTTTCTGGCATGCTGTCATTTTGAAGAAATCAACGAAAGAAGACCTTTCCAACGGTGCTTCTTAAGACGCACCGTTGGAAATTTCCGTTAGCAGTTCGTCTTTTTATTCAGCGAAGCGCGCGCAGGCGTTGATAAGACGCACACGCACCCTCTATAATTCGCCGGATCAGTGTGCAACATCGCGTAGCTGCATTCAGCTCAGTAAGAACGTGTCTCGGACGCTGAATTCAGGCCCAATTCTAAACATGATTCAGCAACTTTTGATTTGAAATCGAGATCCTAGAATACTGTTTTTCTCGAAATATACAGCTGAAGCTGAGCCGAAACTTCATCAGGTTAGTTGTTCAGCACCCTTCTTCAGATTTTGAGTACGTTTGTTGCTTCCAACAAACAAAATGCACAAATTACAAATGATGGACTATACCTTTAAAGATATGGGGACTGGTAAATAGCGCCCATTTCAAGCCTTTGATTGGATTGCCTCTGCGTGCGCGCATCACGGTTGTTTATTTTTGAATCGTTGTTCAATTCGGGGCAAGTTCGCGCAAGGACTATAGTTAACCATTGGTCGACTAACGCTTGCCCGAACTCTGTCTAGTCGACGATGGTTGACTACGCTAGTTGACTATTTGGAACCAACCTACTGGGGTTGGTTGCTTCGCTGGTAACCATAGCCGCGCGCGTTCATAACGTACAGCAGGGAGCCAGGATCCAGACGTTTTGCAATGACATTTTGACCAGCGTTCGACTAGAGACGTTCGCACTTTGCTATTAGTGCGCAGGCGTAAGGTACGTCACAAATCAACCACTAGTCGACTAATGGTCCTTGCCCGAACTTGGCCACGGGTATGGACGCTGGTGATTGAACTCACGATCATCAAGAAATTCACGCATGTTTTACCACAAAGAAAGTACACAAAATCACCAGTGTCTCCATGAAAGCAACTGTCAAGCATTTTAACTGCATAGGTTGTAAATATTGAACAGCAATATTTCTCTCTTTATTGATATTTGCAAGAGATACTTTTAGGGAACCAGACTATATTCCTCACAAATTATTCCTCATTTTGTTAGAGCAAGTATCCAAGTCTGAGACCCTACCTCGCTTGATACACATCCATGCTGGCCTTGCAGAACAACAGGTTCTGGGTGTCGTTAGTCTCCACACAAGCCGCGCAGCTGGGCATGCCCAGGCAACCGTCGGTCGTGGTCTGCAATGCGCACAGGTCCGTCGGCAGATTGAGCTGGTAGAGGGCGCCCAGCGAGGTCCCGTCGTTCCCGCCGAACGTGTAGATGGCGTTGCCCGTGACGATGGCAGCAGACAGAGACGCAGATGGTGACGGGGGACTTCCAACTACAAAATCTGATCAGATAGTGAAAAAGCTTTTAATCAATTTACTGAAAGTTTTCGTTCATTCATGGAAGTGGGAAAATGGTAGTTAGGAATTAACATTCTGCTTAAAGCTATAGTCCATCATTTGCAGCCATCCGAAAGTAACTGGCGTAATTATTGTTGACAAACATACTTGGTTGAAAGCTAGTAAGGGGACTAAACTCCCTGTGAAATTATTCTTTCTGGCAAGCTGTCATTTTGAAGTAATCAACGAAAGAATGCCTTTCCAACAGTGCGTCTTAAGACGCACCGAAGGAAATTTAAATTAGTAGTTCGTTTTGTTATTTGGCAAAGCGCACGCAAGCATTGGCACGACGTACACGTGCGTGCGGTTGCTATAATTCGTCGGATCAGTGTGTGACATCGCATATAGTTGCAATTCAAAACAATGCAAAACATGATTCAGCAACTTTTGATTTGAAATTGAGATCCCAGAATGCTGTTTTTCATAGAATATACAGCTGAAGCTGAGCTGGAACTTCATCAGGTTAGTTATTCAGTATCCTTCATTAGATTTTGAACACTTTGTTGCTTTAAATGAACAACCATGACAACATGCACAAATTACAAATGATGGACTATATCTTTAAGCACACATGTAAGGCACGATGATTTTCCGACAAAAGGTTATCAGCATAAAAATGTAAATAACTTTTAAATAAAGTAATATTTTGACCACAAAATGCAGATTCTTCAAATTACTGACATATATCATCAGTCAAAATTACAGACTTATGTGATTTAGACATGTAAATTTTCCATTTTTATCTTTTAAATGGACAATAAATGAATTGAATTGAATTGAATTGATTTTCTGTTTAAAAATGGCATGACGTGAACACTCCTCTTAAGACCAACCCGACCAACAATAGAGGCCACTCGGGTTGGGACACACCATTTTGGGAAGCCTGCCCTTTAAGACATTTATCAGCAGTTATCCTATAATTGGTTCCATAAAAGAGCGAAGGTCACACTGCCTGAGATATTTCAAGCATAATCATTACTAAATGTGACCGGCTCCACAAAAAAAGGTATTATGTTGCAAAAAAGTGAAATGGAGTTATTTACATGGTTGGAAAGCCCACAACGTAAGCTTTCATTTGGTATATAGCAGAGCTCCATAGCCCCTCCCGTTCTGGACATATGACGTATTTGCATATTAATTACTTCCTTGGAGTTCAAATTACACAACTGAGAAAACAGGCTTTGAAATAACTGGCTTTCTTGTAGAACATTAGAGTGATGCACACAAAATGGTTGTTTTTTCCACTTTGTTCATCAAAATCAACATTTCTGTGAAAGAAACCTGAAACTGTAGGTATTAAAGATGACATTCATGACATAAAATGAAAATTACATTTTGACAAAATTTCACCCTCTCAATGTTGAGCAGGCCATTACACAATAATGCTAAGGGCGACTTAATACCCTATTTTGTAGAGCTGGTCACACATTTAATCTGTCGGCCGACAAAAGCATTGTCATAAACATTTCCATATTTTGGACTGTGAAATTCGGTGAATAAATGGCAGAGGACGATCTTTTACTGTGGCGTATTTTGGTGCAGTCTCTAGACAGCAAACTTGTAGTTCCAGAAAGCAGTGTGGCTAACAGGTGGTACTTCATTTAACCTTGAAGTGTGCTCAAATTTGTATCCTTGTGGAGACACGCACACAATAGGGAACAAAACATTGTAAAGGTCTCCACAAGGCAATTTCTATAGATGAATAGGTCTCCACAAGGTTTTCACGAAATAGATATATGGATTTTACTCAAAAACTAGGAATTTCCAAGGTGGGTTGATGTGTCGCAAATGGAAGAGTTTTAGAAAAGGGATATTAAGTCCGAATTTCAGCCAAGGAAATTAATTCTGGTTAAAATAAGAGCATTTCGAAACTTCACTTTCAAAATTGAAAACTTTACTACACGATAACAAAGAAATGTCTCCACAAGGATACAAATTTGAGAGTGGGTGATTATCTCAGTGGTGAAGCAGGGAAGGGAGCTTTGTTTACTTAAGGACTTCCCACTGAGGTCCAAAATGTTGTGTGAAACTAGCCACTTTCTTAACCCCTCGCGTACGGGAAGCGGTCATGGCCGCGGCCGCTAATCCTCACTGGAATGCAGTTGCCAGGTGGGTCATTCTATAAATTTGGGGTCCACTTTTTTTCCCGTCCCTGTTACATCTGACATCTATGATTGTATAATTCTGATGCACTCCTTAATGCAGTCATCCTCCAAGAGTAATAGCAAACTACCTACCCAACAAATAAGCAATCATTTGAAGTCACTTTTAATGATGCTTGAATGGCAAATTACAAAGTACCAAGGTAACAGGGACGGGAAAAATGTCACACTTTGGACCCCAAATTTATAGAATGACCCAGCTGTGGTATGCCGTGGCACACTGCTAGTGGGTAGTTCTACAGCTGCTGCTTTTGTGCAGTCCCGCTACCACACAAAGGCTGTGCAGTCATGTGGGTCACTTGCTGTATGTATGGAGGAATGTCCCCATTACACCCCGTCCTTAAGGGGTTATGAGGGCCGTTTTCGTCATGGGAGCACAAAGGCCATTAAACTCGCTTATATCAGGCAGTGATTTTTGCGTGCCTCTGCTGTTAAGGTTCCTTTTCCTTGGCAGACAACGAAATACAATGTAATATGTCACAACACAATGTAATACAGGTGGTAATGGGTTTTAAACATCTTTGCTTAAAGGGAATATACATCATTTGCTTTTGCTGTAATTTTCAGAAATGGATGGAATTGGGGGGTTGGAAATATATAGCAAATATAGTTACACTGACTTTTTTGAGGTTTTGGGTTCGAAAATGCTATAAAAACCAAGAAAAACAATCATTTTCCTGTAGTCTGGTTCCCTGACTCCATATACGAAGAAACAGAGCAGTTTACATACATTGGGGAATTGTAAAGTCAGGGAACCAGTCTAGCTGGCTCGTACCCGTTCATAGGTTTGTAATCGATTGCAAACAAGTGCGATTGTCAATTGGGGCCAGTATTTGAAAAAAGCCAGTTTTTTCCAACGCTCATCGGCCGATCAGCGTTGGAAATTGATACAAAAATACCACTTTTCTTGAAAATGACAGTATACCAGGTGCCATGATTTTACAGGATGCTTTACACTGTCATTCACTAACAGTCCAGCAAGGTATTTCAAAATGATTTGGTAGTTTTATTTTTTGATATTTGCAAATGTTGTATTTTCCCTTTAAGACTTACGATGACAGAAAGACTCACCGTTAAGATCCACCCACTGGTTGCAGTCGTAGTGGTACGCCATCAGCGTGTTGGAGATGTTCTGGGTTGGGGTCCCGCCCCCGATGACTACCATGTAATTGGACGTGGTGACAGCGGCGTGGAAGATATGGGGAAGTGGCTGGAAGGGTCGGAAAAAGAATTTTTAAATAATTGAAGCTGATTTTTTTTTTTAACGTCATCTTTTAACCCTAACCCACCTCACTCCTCCAAATTCCTCCTGGCGGTTTTGGAGGATTCTAGAGGATTGAGGACGAATGGTGATTGAATCAAATGAGGATTCTGGAGGATTGAGGATGAATGGTGATTGAAGCACATGAGGATTTTGGAGGATTGAGGATGAATGGTGATTGAAGCACAAGAGGATTTTGGAGGATTGAGGATGAATGCATTTTGAGGCAGGACTGTCTGATGATTTTGAAGGATTTGGCGTTGGTTAACCTTCATTTAAACACGAGTGCAAAGTTTTGGGATGAGGAGGATTTTGGAGGATTGAGGATGAATGCATTTTGAGGCAGGACTGTCTGACAATTTTGAAAAATTTAGGCGGAGTTGCAAAATTTTGGAAAATTATGGAGGATTTTGGAGGATTGAGGATGGTTGTAAGCAACAAGGGCCTAGGGGGTTAGGGTTAAGGATAAACTTCAATCAGTGCACTGCTTTCCATGGAGGCCCTCAAGTTTATAATGAGAACTATGAGACCCATTATGTAGCACCTTTATAAGGATTTACAAGGTGCAGCGGCGCATACTGCAGCCACTGCCAGAAACACCGGGGCAAACCCCTTCTCTTAGCAATAAGTGTAACCGGGTTCATTAACGTGCATTACACAACACACGGGACCTACGGCTTTGCGTCCCATCCGAAGGACGAAGCAATAATGGTCAAGTGCCTTGCTCAAGAGCACAAGCACCATGTTCCCACGGTCAGGATTCGAAACCCATGTACCACGGCACACGATTCAAACACCGTAACCATTGGACCACAGCACCCCATAAAATTTCTCTCAGGCAATTCCAGGACTCTCTCGGAACTTCCCCGGACTTTTCAAAATATGCGAGGCGAATTTCTCTCAGGCAATTCCTGAACTCTCTCAGAGCTTCCCCAGAACTTTTCAAAATATGCGAGGCGTTCTGGCAAAATGAGACAGAACTGGGCAGAGATCAAATTCAGGGTTTGCTGGGATTAGGAAAGAGAAATACTTTCTCCTTGCAATACTGTTTGTTGCACTCGAATAAGCCTTTTCGGAGTTCCAACTGCGCGCATTCGTAACCTGTGACAACGCACATTGTTTGTCTCAAATGCCCTTTGACAGTACCCACAATGCAAAAACAGCCTTTTTGTAAAGTCAGTGGCACGATGTTGTCAAAGGCCATTTGAGACAAACAATGCGCGTTGTCACAGATTACGAATGCGCAGTTGGAACTCCGAAAAGGCTTATAGGACATTCTGTTGACAAGTTATGGCTGTTCAAGTTTGCATTCATCGACATGTACAGAAACTATATTGAGAAAAGGGACAACAAAGTTTCAAGTTTGTATTTGTGAAAATGAAAGATGCCAATTACATTCCCTTAAATAATTTTAATTCCACAATTTTTATACTCTTTCTTTAAAACATGTGAAGTAGGCATTTCAATGATTATCACTATCAATAAAGCTGAAAATCCCCCAAAAAATCACCCCCATTTGTTTTTCCCCCATTTTTCTCTACTACGGCCTGTGCCCTTTTCTGTCTCATTTTTGCCAGAATGCATCACATATAGGTTCTAAATTTCCCTCAGCACAAATTCTGAGTTTACCTAATTGTTTGCAAGAGAAAATGTCATCGATGCTATTGTCTACTTTTCTGTTGAAATGTGCAATAAAAAAAGTGATGAAACAAATTCCAACAAACATGCACTTTGATTTGTGAGTGAAGGTAAGGCTGTTTTATCAAGATTTGTCACCCAAATAAAGTTCTGTATGTTGACTTTAATAGGAATTTCTGGGATTTGTTATAAGTGCACCACATTTTGGTACCCCAATTAAGTGCCAGATTTCTGGATATTAGGATTCCAATACAAGATTTGTTCAGGTATTAATAGTGGTAACATTTAACTTAATGTATCTGAAGCTTTTCAAAAAAGAGGGTTGTTAATGCATTTAAGGAAGCCTTGGGAAAGAGTACATATGTATGAGCTCAGGTGTCCAGTCTAATGCAGTTCCCCCCCCCCCCCTCTGCCAATGAAGATAAGCCCCACCCACAATGCAGCAAGTCGCTCTTACCTGGTTCCCGGGCTCGGCAAGCAGAAGATTCCATCTTCTGACCGAGTTTCTGTAGTCCAGAGAGTACAGTCTGTCCGAGACAAAGACGCTGTCCAGGTGAAAGAGGTAACCGCCATAGACATACAGGGCCTTGGTGGTGGAGTGCCAGACCGTGCTGTGGCCAAACAGACCTGGCAGAAAAAAAAATTCAAATCATGCAACTTGTATAATCTGGGCCTTAGTGCATGGCTCTGCTAAGTTGCAAAAAGATTAATGCATGTAAATTCCATGGGTTTTGTAACGTGGAAATCAGAGGTCACCAGAAACTTGGATAAACATAATGGTACCAGTGAAGGTTATCATGCACATACCAGTGGGAGGGGGTCCAGTTGTTTGAACAGCCAGCCACGCATTGTCGGCAACGCTGAATTCCAGCACCTTGTCTTGGAGACCGTTGGTCGGCGAGTAGCCGCCAATCGTCACCAAGGTTTCATCCTTGACCACAACAAAGGAATGGCCTGCCAGTGCTACAGGAAAAACGGCTGGAATCTGCAAGAAAAACAGTTAAGAAAATCTTTCCATTTCTTGTAAATATTTCCCTCGGCAGAGAAAATGCCATTAATCCCACAACTACTACCAAATCCCACCCCTGCCACTATATTCCAATGCTGTTACTATATCCCAACACTGCCACTAAATTCGATGACTGTCACCATATCTCATCGCCGTCACCGAATCCCACCGCTGCCACCAAATCCCACTGCTGCCACCATTTCCAGCTAACAGGGAACATATATCTCGATGAATGAAAAGCATTGCTGTTTACCTGGGACCAGTTCTCGCTGACAGTGTGAAAGTACCACACGTCCTGCATGACTGTCGTATCATTCATTCCTCCAGAAATCATCACGTAGGATGAGGAGAATGTCGCCGCATGGTAGCGTCTGGGAGCTGGGTGGGCAGAGCTGCCCGAAAAGTGTTGCTTCCACTTCTTTGTAGCGAGGTCATAGCTACACAGATAATACAAAATACAAATTGACTATCAGCATTCAAGTTAATTACTAGCCAAGCTTATACCTAACTAAAAACTGCTCCAGGATAGTTATAATTTACTTCTTAGGATGCATGGTGGGCAAGTGAAATTAACTAAGCAAGGGTTAGTACAGTCAATTTTATAGTTCAAATCCTTACAATAGTCTATAGTCTTTAGGCCTTCTTGTACCCGTGAGTTGCACACTATAACCATTGTGCTGTGGAAAACTGGTTTTGTTAAAACCCCTTCCATCTGCTAGTGCCATCCAAATCAAATCTTTTGAAATTTGTACAAGGGTGATTTATTTAAACTTACCTCCAAACATCATTTAGGTGCCCGTGGGTGTGGGAGTAGCCGCCAAACAACCACAGCACATTGGCCTCGCTGGCCACAAGTGTGTGGCCCATCCGGCCGCAGGGCACGGCCCCGACCGTGGAACTGGCGTCAGGATCCAGCCGAGCCTCGTCCGCCAGGAGGGTCCAAATGCCTTGCTTGAGCCCAGCCAGAGGGGAGGTGGGGAATTGGCAGGCCTCGCCGCCAAAACCTGCGCTGCAGTTGCACACGCCCATGGCCTTCAAATCAGAAAATCAGTTCAATACAATGTAAACTTTGTGAAATGTTCTGTTAAAGCTATAGTCCATCATTTGCAGCCATCCGAAAAGTAACTGGTGTAATTACTGTTGAAAAACAAACTTGGTTGAAAGATACTAAGGGAACTAAACTCACTGTGAAATTATTCTTTCTGGGAAGCTGTCATTTTGAAGTAATCAACGAAAGAAGGCATTTCCAACGGTGATTCTTAAGAAGCACCGTAGGAAAATTTAAATTAGTAGTTCGTTTTGTTATTCAGCGCAGCGCGCACAAGTATTGGAACGACGCACACGCGCGCGCGGTTGTTATAATTCGTCAGATCAGTGCGCGATGCCGCGTATAGCTGCAATTCTAAACAATTCAACATGATTCAGTAACTTTTGATTTGAAATTGAGATCTTAGAATGCTGCTTTTCTCGGAATGTACAGCTGAAGCTTGGCTGAAACTTCATCAGGTTAGTTGCTCAGTATCCTTCATTAGATTTGAACACTTTTGTTGCTTCAAACGAACAAAATGCACTAATTACAAATGATGGACTATAGCTTTAAAAAACAAACTCTTCTGGGTAGTTGATGAAAGTAGGTATTATTTTAAATATAGTAACAATATAGATCATTTCCCTTTTATAATTACAGTTTAATTTTTGGGAAAAAAAGAGACTATGTCTTGGCAACATGCACCCACAATTTGCAAAACAAGTGGTTTTGGCAATATGAAGACAGAGGACAACCTCTTCATTTTGCACATCAGAAATTGAAGAATTGATGATAAAGTCTTGTATTTGTCACAAAATCCACATTCATAATTGACAGACTTGAGAATTGTCTCATTGAATGTGAGTATTTTTCAATTTTGAAAAAGGTTTGGTTGAGAAACTTGTAGTTCATATACACAGATTCTACTACACAACTAGTCATTTCAGTGTACACGAATGGAAACATGTCATAACAAGAGTTTTCAGTATGTGCTGCCATTCACACTTACAGACAAAAAATCTTAAATAGTACATTTTACACAAAGTTCCAATGAGGAAAAGACAAAGCCACAAGGAGATTTCTGTAAGTAGATATGTCTTAAGGCCAAAAAAAATAATAGTTCTGCTTCCGCTTTCCCTACCTACCCTATTTTGACAGCCCCTACCTTAATTTTTTTATGGGAAAAATGAGAAGAAAAATAACGCCCAAAACCATTAATTTCTACCTTTTATCCTTGACTACACGCAGACGCCTCCATATGAACATACACAAAAAAAATTGGCAAAAAAAATACTTCCCTACCTACCTACCCCGTTTTCAAATGCCATGTAATCGGAAGCAGAACAATTTTTTTTTTGGCCTAAGGTCTGATTTAAAGGCTCTTGAGGGCTGATTTGAAGGCTCCTAACCCTAACCCCCTAAAGGGTCTTTGGGAGGTCAATGACCAAATACCACTGAATACCACATGTGTTGTGCACACTTGTATGGAAAGAAATGCATACTACAGGTTGCTACTCAGTAGTATTTTGTAGCTTTAGGAGCGGCTAGGGTTAAGGGCTGCTTTGAAGGCTCTTAAGGTATTAACAAGGATAAAATACCAACTACAATTATACGGCCGGAACACATATTCCTACCTCGTCACAGATCCCTTGACCGTCCGCCTGACTGCAGTTACCCGGACAAGCCTCCTCCTCGCAGTTCGGTCCCCGGTAGCCGCTGATGCAGCGACAGGTTCCCAGGATGCACTCCCGGTTGCCGTGGCAACCGCCGGGGCAGCGGTTGACGCTGTAGCTGGCCACGAAGCCTGGGGAGTCCGTGCTGCCGGTGTGGTTGGCCTGGTAGACGACGGTCATGATGCCTGAATTCAAAGTTTCAGTGTAAGAAATACATTTCCAGCAACAGTACTCCCACTACAGTTGCAAAGGCTGTTCGGTTGGATTCTTGAAGGCATTGCTAGCGTACACCTGGTAATGTTGTAACACTCTTACTTTATGTTACAAGAGAAGCTTGTAAATAATTTGTCATATTGCATGCATTATACGTGACCCAGTCTAACGTTCTTATTGTTTCGGTTTGCGCTAACACCATGTGGTAATAACTATTGTTGCTCAGTAGATTTTTAGTTCTGATAAGAACTTGACCTGCATATTATCAACTTTCGCTAAGTGGTTTTTTAATTTTGATAAGAAATTGTCCTGCTTGTTATCAACTTTCGCTAAGTAGTTTTAGGTTCTGATCAGAACAGTCCTGCTTAGTTCTAAGAGAACTTGTCTTTTGTCTCAATTTTTCGACTAGCCTGCTCTACTCATCGTCAGGAGACTGCAGCTATTATTACCACATGGTGTGTGGTAGTTATTACCACAAGGTGTGTGGTAGTTATTACATGGTGTGTGGTAGTTATTACCACAAGGTGTGTGGTAGTTATTACCACAAGGTGTGTGGTAGTTATTACCACATGGTGTGTGGTAGTTATTACCACAAGGTGTGTGGTAGTTATTACCACATGGTGTGTGGTAGTTATTACCACATGGTGTGTGGTAGTTATTACCACATGGTGTGTGGTAGTTATGACCACATGGTGTGTGGTAGTTATGACCACATGCATGTTACCGCAATCCCAAACGATACTGATACTCTAACATGCAAAGCCTAAAATCTTATATCTAAAGGGCCTGTCACATTACATGCGATCTCATAGGAGACCTTACGGCAACCAAAAATATTTCATAAATTTAACAATCGCAGTGAGTTCGCAAGAAAATGACAACTTTCTGTCTCAAAGAAGCTCAAGCTACGCTCATATTGTGCTCTTCCCACGCTTACGATGCGCTCAACTCGCTCTCTATGCGCCCCAGTCAAGCTCAATTACTCGATCTAGTCGCTGCCGCTGCGCTGTCACTGTGCTTCATTACGGCACCCTGGCCAGAGCGCAGAGGTGTTGCGATTGTTTTGAGCATGTTCAAAGACCTTGGCGCTCATCGGAGACCATTAAGACCCTCTGGCGCCCATCTGGCGACCTATGTAGTTGTCGCTGCGATCTAGTAGTTGTTTTTGCGCCCCAGCTATTTTTCAAGGAGGCAGTGAAAGCGCATATAAGATTGCAGACAGTTTGACAGGGCCTTAACTTTCTTGTTACAGGAAATTTTGACTGTTGTATCTAAATGCTAATAGGCAAGGCGTTGTGTCAGATGTAAACATTTTTTCAACATTATTTCCTCAACTTTAAGACACTGTAATGGTTTCGGTGACCTTTGAAATACTGTAAGTCAACAATACAAAACACTAAATTCTGGCATTTGCAGGAAAAAAATGCCCCTGAAAAGTTTGAATTCTGGAACTTACCGGAGTGGGCCACGGCTGTGACACGTTCCAGGGGATCTTGACCACAGAAGGCCCCCAGGTCTGCCCCGGCCAGCTCAGGGTGCGACGAGGACAAATAGGATGGTATTCCATCGTATACGTACATGTAGTCTCTCTGCAAAGAGTCATAGGAAAAATAGGAAATTTAAACAAAATCCATCAATTTAAAAAAAGTCTTGATGGTATGTAGTGATGAAATTTGTGTTATAGGGAAGTCTTTTGTTGAATAATCAGCACTTGTGATCAGAGCTAGTAGTTCCTACTCAAACTTGCTCTATCATCACTGTGAATCAGGGCTAACTCACCCCACAGAGCGCCTCAATGCCTTCAACGGTCAAGCTGATAGTTGGTGGGTCAGTCATGGCCGCCGTGTGGGTCAAGTTGTCGCCAGCGGTCAGCACCCACAGGCAGTAGGCCTCGGAGAGGGTCACTCCATCCCCCTGGCCTGAGCCCAAGGCTGCGGATTCCACGTTGGTCAGCAGCATCCGGCCGCTGCACTCGCGGGAGCAGTGCTGGGCAAATCTGTCAGGCAAAACCCACAAAATGTCTTAGTTAAAGATTCACCTAGAAAAGTACATTTCTTGCTAATTTTTTTTCAGCAATAAAAACGTTATTCACTTTTGAATGAGATACCTACTAGAATTTAAAATGTCAAAAATCTGCAAAATATCACTACATCATTATTTCAATGTGCACATTTACATTTTAGAGTTTAGAAACCTACCAAGTTTCAGTTCAATCAAATTTGGTGTTCTCAAGATATTGGACTTTGGAAAATGTACCTTTCAAGTTGATATCAAATGAGACATGATGATTCTGACTTGAGAACATGACTGATTGTTTTTGATATGCAAATATTTTCCATGCTAAGTATTTCTGTAAAAATTCTGCAACAAATCATTATCATTACTTCAATGTGCACTTTTACATGTTAGAGTTTATAAACCTACAAAGTTTCAGTTCAATCAAATTTGTTGTTCTCAAGATATTAGACTTTGGAAAATGTACCTTTTACGTTATTGTCAAATAATGATTGTCAACGAGATACTAGATCAAGACCAGCTCTGTACCGGCCAAGGGGCAAAAGTGCCCGCCAAGGATCATACCGGCCGTAAAGTGGCTGGCCGGTTAACCCATTCCTTACCATGGGCGACTTAGTCGACAAGAAGTACCCCCCTGCTGGTTCCCATGGGCGACTTTAGTCGACCAGGAAACCACACACAGAACACCCTCAACACAGATGTATTCACTACTTTTCAGAAAGGCGGCATGTTGATATGTTTGGCCGTCCATACATCAACCAAATACCAGCTGAAAGAGTGTTTTCGGATCGTTCTAATGGTGTAGTTTATTCATAGTGTTGACATTACAAAAAAATGAGAAAAGTGCTTCAGAAGTATCCACGCACAAATTGAGGTATGGAGTGCCATTTGGTCATGTGGTGAAATAGCTTGCAGTTTGATAAATGGAACCAGATGAACAAACAGGCATAACTTTCTTATATTTACACATATGGACTTCATTTTTACAGAGTAAGGTTCAAGGAACAAACTTTACACACAACACCTATTATTTAAATCACTCCTTGGCAGTGAAAATCTGGGTTGAAAAAAGTGAGTTTTGGACTTGTGGTCATTTTGTTCATGCTCTAGTGATTTCCGCATGACTGAGCAAACAATTTGGTCCTGGGGAGAACCAAGTCAATAAACAATGTGGTAATGAAAGGGTTAAGCAACCGGCTGGTGATGGAAGCTGAGCCTTACCTTGGGTCATGATAGAATCCCGTCACGCATTCCTCGCAGTGGTCGCCCTTCGTGTTCTCGGTGCAGTAGCAGATCCCCGTTTCGTTGTGACAGCTGCCCAGGGTCGCGTCGCCGTGCCCGTTGCACTGGCACTCCCGGCAGCCCTGGGATTGGTCGGTGGCGTTGCCGTAGCTACCAGGTCGGCACAGCTCGCAGAACTGGCCCATGGTCCAGTCTGAAATAGAAAAGTAAGAGACAAAAATCAGGCAATACGTCCAAACCAAAGCTTCTCAGTCGCTGCAAAGAGTTTTGGTGTTGTCTCTAACCCTCCTAATATTAAACAGTCACAGACAGTCCAAATTTCCATCCACTTCCCCTGCTATACTTTTAACACAGGCTAGTCACTAGCCCCATAAATGTGGCCAATTTACTGGACTACCGCCGTAAATAAAGGCCACACTTCCACCATGTACAAAAACATGTCGAACTTTGTCAAATTTTGATTTTCACAATTAGGCTTAGTTTGTAGTTTATTTTTGCTTTAGAAGCATACTCACCCTCTTTATAGGCTAATCAGAAAGTGCTGCCTTTTTCAGATGTCTATTTTTCGTGAAATTTCAATATCGTTTGCACATGTTTGCGTATCAAATATTCAACATAAAAATTTCACGAAAATAGATATCTGAAAGAGGCAGCACTTTCTGATTAGCCTATAAAGAGGGTGAGTAAATGTGAAAAATAAACTACAAACTAGGCCTAAATGTCGAAAAAACATGTCGAACTTTGTCAAATTTTGATTTTCACATTTAGGCTTAGTTTGTAGTTTATTTTTGCTTTAGAAGCATACTCACCCTCTTTATAGGCTAATCAGAAAGTGCTGCCTTTTTCAGATGTCTGTTTTTCGTGAAATTTCCATATTCGTTTGCACATGTTTGCGTATCAAATTTTCAACATGAAATTTCACGAAAATTAGATATCTGAAAGAGGCAGCACTTTCTGATTAGCCTATAAAGAGGGTGAGTATGCTTCTCAATCAAAAATAAACTACAAACTAAGCCTAAATATGAGAATCAAAATTTGACAAAGTTCGACGTGTTTTTGTACATGGTGGAAGTGTGGCCTTGATTTACGGAGGCAGTCCGGTAAATTGGCCACATTTATGTGGCTAGCTAGTCACCAACAGTCAGATCATATGTCAAGCAAGCACTGTGACTAGTCAAATTTAGTCAACAGACCATGAACAGACAAAGCAGGCAAGTTGTGGGCACAGCGCTGCTTATCAAACACCCATAATCAAAGCAAAGCTAATACATAGACAGTCACAGCCAGTCAATCCTGCTTTATGTAGGCTGGGAGCTCTTAACTGTTGAAAACAGTCACTTGATTGATTTTGACTGAAAGGACAACTTGGCACAGAATGTATTTTTACATAGGAGGATTAAAGATCTACTGCCCATGCTTTTGTAGAGATTCATCCCAAAAAGTAGATTTCATTTTAAATTGCTATTTTTCTATCAATTTTTCTGTTATTCACTTCTGATTGAGACATAAATGACAAAAACCACATGTTTTTAAACTCCATGTGGCTAAATATGATTTAGTTCTCACAGGGTAGACTGGTTCCTGCCCCCTTTTGGTATTCATGGAATTACATGGCGACCAGAAACCAGTCTACTCAGTCCACCAGTCTACTAGAAGACAGAAAATCAGCTTTTAAATAAAATACTCCAAGTTTCGAATTCATTGGGAGAAAACAATTGGATTTGTCGAAAAGCACATAGGATGGAGACTGCATGTAACATGCCAAATGAGAATTGAAATAGAATAACATTCTTACGTTGGCATTCGTCGCAGATGCCAATCCCCGTTTCGCAGGTGCTGTGGAAATTACACTCGCAGTCCGTGCTGCAGTTTTCCCCATTCCACCCGACGTCGCAGATGCACGTGTAGTCTGGCGCCCCACTGCAGCGGCCGTGGATGCACTCATGGTAACACCTAATACACACAAAGCAAGGTAGGATACCAGTCAGTTTCTCAAGAATGTTTTCATTTTTGGTAAACAAACAGGCCACTAAATAAAATTAATCAACTTTCAGATGCAATTTGGAGATTCATTTTCACAGTGTGTTTTTGCATCCAGTAAATCTACCAGTGCTGTAAATCTAACAGTCCTGATTTGAGGTGCGCTCACACCCCCACACCATCGCACACCTAAAAGAAGTGTGAATTATCGCACGCCTGAATCCCTCTGCACCGCACACTTCGACATACATTTACAGCATAACTATACTTCTGTGAGCTCTTGAAATGGCTTTACTGTTAACCAAAGTGAATATTAAAAAAAAAAAAAATATTAGATTGTTCAGTCCCGGTTTGGACCACTGAATCACACGCCTAGAAAAATCACACGCCTAGAAAAATCCAGGTGTGCCTTTTTCCACACGCCTGTGATTTTCAAATCAGAAGGACTGATCTAACAGTGCGATACCCTTTAGTTAATTTTTTGATTAGTTACATTTTATAGCTTCACAGTATCTAAAACAACTTGATGGAAAATTTGTAACCTTCCTTAAAACCCTAACCCTCCAGGGTATTTTGGCTAGAAACCCTGCCAAACGCAGCAACATATGTCTAAGCGACAAGCCTGCCCAGAGTCAACCTCGACCCCAGGGTGTCAAGCAGTACGCGCCCATCACTACCTGCTCTCTCACCCTGGTATTGGATCATTTGCATGTGCAAGATTTTTGAACACGTATGCAAATGAGGAATAGTCTGGTGCCTGCTTGTGCGTTACATTTGCGTTTGTTTTTGTATGCGGTGTCTGGGGTAAAAGCAGAGTCAATTCGTCGCAGCGCGAGCATGGCGTGAGTTACGAAAAACACGATTTATTTAATTAAATTGTTACGATCTTACCGAGACAACATGTAGTATCACATTTCATATTAACATGAACAAATTGGGAAGGAAATGAGTATTTTCGAGAAGGCGTGGACGAATAATCGCGAAAACACGTACTGCACGTTGTGAATAACAACACCAAGTACACGACAAAAATCCATTTCTAGCCAATTGCCGTATCGAATCAGGATGCAGGAAGGAAGTTTCCTATCCAGGGTTTACTATTGGAAACTAGGTTGGAAATAAAGTAAGCACTGGGGACGAGGTTGGCCCAGAGTAGCGAGATCCATCAGGTCAAAAGTCTCAAGGCCGAACTGCCTCAGAGTCTGTGGTCACCGAATGCAGCCGGATACAACTGTGGCATTGCTCAAAGGGACTAGCTCTCATTGTTTCAGAGCTGGTCATTTACGCACTGGTGCCGATAGCTGAATGCATGAAAGTGCACCAGGCTTTTCCAGCTGATGCACTGTGTTACATCTGCCAGGGTTAGGGCTAATAGACACAAGAGTATCCACCCAAAAATTCTTGAGCTAGAAAAAAATCCACTCATAAATCTATTTCGAACATAAAGACGGTCGCACTTGCTGACAATAATGTCAATACAAACATTCTGAAAAGGTAAGTGTACATCTAATTGGTTAGTTAAACTTCTGTTACATGTATAAGTTCAATTACGCATTGACACAAAATAATTCCGTAACAGAGAAGGGGGAATGAGCAAGCCAACATATGGTAATCCTTAAAACTCTTATTTGTTTATTAGGCCAACTCACGTTTTGACGCATTCGTCTCTTCCGTTCCCCTCAAATCCCCGGTTGCAGGTGCACTCGTATGAGTCAAACGTGTTGGCGCAGGTAGCGTTGGCGTGGCAGTCGTCCAATTCCAGCATACACTCCTCCACGTCCGGGCAGATCCGGTACGACCAATCGGCCGGCTCGCTCTCCGAGATGTTATACTGCGCAGCCACGAGGGCGCTACAGGACTGGGCCGAGTCTGGGCTGCCAAAGTTACCCTCTTGACAACTGAAAAGGAAATTAGGATGGGAAGCCATGGTTACTTTGTTAAATGTTTAGTGGAGGAACAGTTGAAAAAAAACAGTTAGCCAACACCTAACAAAGGCTGTTGCATGTTCCAGTATGTGTGTACATGTACTACATACACCCCGAGGACAGACAGACAGACAGAGAACAACAGACTCTTTGTTGTCCTCGAGCATTCGTCTTCTGTTGAAAAACAGTCCTGCATCGTGAGTGTGTGTGCTTTGTCTATGGGAGAGTGTTATATTGCAGGGGGAAACACAAAGCATTGTCCTGGAGAGTAAAGTAAAACACAACTGTGTGCGTTGCTTACAGATGAGGCTTGTCGCTGTACACTTAAGAATAATAAGTATTTGTTTATTCTATTTTAGACTGGATGGAATATTTGAATATTCAAAATGCGCTGATACAAAAAGGACTCCCTGTTATCAGATACTGTTGCTAATCCCCTGCACTTATATGTCAATATCAGCTGTGTGACAGCACATGTGGCTTGATTACACTAAGTGTTAGGGATTATAAAGCCACTGTTTGGACAAAGGAATAAGATATATCAGAGGGCTGGCCAGTTTACAGTTAGATTGACTGTTTTCTCTCAGAAGTTTCTAATGGAGGTTGCTCGCAATGGGAACTGGCCAGTACTCACTTTCCCAGAGTTGGGTTGTCCCTGTTACCACACCAGCCGCACTTGAAATCTGCCAGGCAGCTCTTGCAGTCCGTGTGAGCTGCGCACGATGGACAGGCCTTGTTCCTGCAACAAAGAAAGCATTCATAAAATAGATTACTTTGGACTGAATTCTTTTCATGGACAGCAGAACGCTATGGTTTAGTGGTTACGGTGTTTGACTCATGTACGATGGTGCGCGGGTTCGAACCCTGCCAGGAACATGGTGATTGTGTCCTTAGGCAAGATACTGAACTACAATTGCCTCTCTCCACCCAGGAGAATAAATGGGTACCTGTGAGGGTCGAGGACCGATTGAGCGCTGATATCGGCTGCCGCATGGTCCCATGGCCTGATGAACGGGGTAATAATTGTAAAGCGCTTTGAAATTGTTGATACAATGGAAAGTGCTATATAAGCGCAATTATTATTATAACCTCAGTCCTCTTCCCCTGCCATGCCTTTTACACAGGCTAGTCACCAACAGTCAGATCATATTTCAAGCAAGCACTGTGACTAGTCTAATTCGGTCAGCAGACAAAAGCAGGCCAGTAGGCACAGCAGTGTTGTAGTCGAGTACATTTTTCCGAGTACCAAGTACTGTTGAGTACTTAGGTTACCGAGCACGAATACTTCCCGAGTACAAGCTCAGGTCTCTGAGTACGAGTACTTGTACTTCCGAGTACAAGCTCAGGTTTCCGAGTACGAGTACTGGTACTTCCGAGTACAAGCTCAGGTCTCCGAGTACGAGTACTTGTACTTCTGAGTACAAGCTCAGGTTTCAGAGTACGAGTACTGGTACTTCCGAGTACAAGCTCAGGTCTCTGAGTACGAGTACTTGTACTTCAGAGTACAAGCTCAGCTTTCCGAGTACGAGTACTGGTACTTCCGAGTACAAGCTCAGGTCTCCGAGTACGAGTACTTGTACTTCCGAGTACAAGCTCAGGTCTCTGAGTACGAGTACTTGTACTTCCGAGTACAAGCTCAGGTCTCTGAGTACGAGTACTTGTACTTCCGAGTACAAGCTCAGGTCTCCGAGTACGAGTTCTTGTACTTCCGAGTACAAGCTCAGATTTCCGAGTACGAGTATTCAAGTACTTGTATTCCCAGTATGAGTACGAGTACGAGTACTTCTATTTCCGAATACGGCCATACGGCAAATGGTTCATTGTGCGTAATTGGCCCAGGCCCAGTCAGACCCACTCATGGCTAGCAGTTAAATGTGTTTGTCCGGACGTGCACAGAGGAAAATCAGGAAACTTCGATTTCTCCGCAAGCCAAGCAACCATTTCCAACTGAAAGTATCAATAACAAAATAAGGCCGTGGTAAGTCAAGCTATACCATTTTTTTTCCCCGAGTACTGCTCTTCGAGTACGAGTACTTTGATGATCGAGTACAATTTCGACATGTTAAGTACGAGTACTTTGCTGCCTGAGTACGAGTACCACCATTTCGAGTACGAGTACTTTGACTTTTGAGTACAAGTACGAGTACGAGTATTCTAAAAAAAGTACTCAAGTAGTACTCGAGTACAAGTACTACAACACTGAGGCACAGCTGACTTATCAATCACCTGCAGTCAAAGCATAGCTGTATCAAGTTACATAAACAGTCACAGCCAGTCAATCCTGCTTCATGCAGGCTGGGAGCTCTTAACTGTTGAAAACAGTCACTTGATTTATTTGACTGAAAGGACAACTTTGCACAGAATATATGTTTGCATAGGAAGGTTCATCTGAGCAGAATAAAATTAAATAATGTGCACATCTTGACAAAAAAAAAGGTTAACTTACAAATCAAACCAGTTTGGGCACTGGCCATAGGTGAATGATGTTACGTATGTCCCAAACGTGAAACATGACTTGGTCTCCTCACACCACGCACACTCCTTTGTGCGCTTGGAACAGTCCGAGCAGTTAGTGTATCTGCACAGATGAAGGGACAAACTATTGTTGAAACAAGGGGTGTTTCCTACATCATTGTTTTAAGAAATCTTAACATAGCTATTTGTTTGGTGTTTGGTAAATGTCTGGTTGACTATGTTTCAACTTTGATTTGTGATTGACAAAAACAGAAGAAAAAAAATGATTGGGTGACAAAAGTATTTTCGTCAAATTTGAAATGTTTCCAGATAGGAAAAAGGTTCTGTTTTTCAAGGGCCTTCATGGTTATTTTCATTTACATAATTTGCAAAAATCTCCAGACACTTAAATTTTTCATTTTTTTTTCAATTCCTCTAAACAGTTATTTCCATATTGCAAAGAACATTCAGGGAACTGTACAGAAGGTCAATTTACAAACTATGTTTGAAAAAATACAACATTAATAATTATGTAAGAGTCTTATGTCGTACTCGTGGCAGTTGAGAGTGCACTGATTCGGGTCCTTGATGCTGGTGAGAAAGCGCCCTCGCCTGGTGCACCTGACATCATCTCCCGAAATAAGCCACTCGCACAAAGGATTCTGGGAGGAAAAAAAAAAAAACGCATATTTACTTTGTAATCTACAACATACATTGTATAAAACTTTATTACATTGTATAAAACTTTATTACATTGTATTTACTCCCCGATATTCATAAGCCCATACACTCTAGGAGCAGTTAAGCACAGTACAGGTTATCTTTACAACTTTCTAATTCAAACATTTGATAATTTGTTTTACACGGATGTGTTATAACGGGCCGAAGCGAGCCTAGTAAAGCTATTTCCAGAGTTCATTTTTATATAGTTGACTCCACATAACTATTCATCGTCTTTTCCTGTATATAGTTTACATGGTGAGTAAAAAAAAAAAGGAAACCACAATTGGCAGGACTATATTCTTAATGAAGTTCTGCATGTACCGGTAGCACTTTCAAAATCTAGGATATGAAAGCCCAATTAATAAGCTTTCTTTTAGGCACCCCCAAAAAAGTCTCCGCGCGCGCGTCGCCGTAGCCATGCGCATCGGCAAAATGAAAAAGTTTTTTTTTCAATAAAAGATGAAGTCTCAAAACGGCCAAACTCACTGGTTTGACTGGAATCGTGCTGCTGCGCAATTTTAACGTGTTTTTAGATTGGGTTATGGTTGAGAATAATCTTTATGTGGCCTCTCTGGACTCCCATATATTTGCACTAAGTTTTGTCGGGCACCATTTGCAGTCATCAGCCGACATTTGAAGCAAAAAAATCAGGTAAATAAAACACTGTTTGGGCAAGCTCCATACCAGAAACCGGAGACTTTTTTTTGGCCTTAGTACATGAATCATTCAAATCACAAATCACAATGTACTTTTTAAGTTCTGGAATTATAAACACAACCACCGTTTTAAAGTTTTGTCTGCGGACCATAAAAAACTGTGTCAACGTACCTCGGTGCACGACAAGCAGTCCACGTACAGCTTACAGTCCAGACACTGGTCCCACTGCGTGATCAGGTGGTGCATGATGGCGCCGGTAGCCGTGCCGCAGTGGTCCTCCGCTGCAGTGGTCTTACTGCGCAGTTCGCAGGTCTCGCTGGCCGGGCACCAGCCACAGGACGCGTCTGTCAAGCAGCCGGAGCAGGTGACGTAGGAATCGCAGGCGCCGGAATAGTAGGGTTGCAGATACTCCCTTGAGAAGGTCTAGAGTTTTATCCAAATAAATTAAAGGGAAAATACAACATTTGCAAACATCAAAAAATAAAACTACCAAATCATTTTGAAATACCTTGCTGGACTGTTAGTGAATGACAGTGTAAAAGCATCCTATAAAATCATGGCACCTGGTATACTGTCATTTTCAAGAAAAGTGGTATTTTTGTATCAATTTCCAACGCTGGTCGGCCGACCAGCGTTGGAAAACACTGGCTTTTTTTCAAATACTGGCCCCAATTGACCATCGCACTTGTTTGCAATCGATTACACACCTATGAACGGGTACAAGCCAGCTAGACTGGTTCCCTGACCTTAAAATTAACCAATGTATGTTAACTGCTCTGTTTCTTCTTATATGGAGTCAGGGAACCAGACTACAGGAAAATGATTGTTTTCTTGGTTTTTAAAGCATTTTCGAACCCAAAACCTCAAAAAGTCAGTGTAACTATATTTGCTATATATTTCCAACCCCCCAATTCCATCCATTTCTGAAAATTACAACAAAAGCAAATGATGTATATTCCCTTTAACTTAAATTAATTTGTAACCCTTGATTTACACTCGTGCAATATTGTCATAGCTTGTGCCATATATTCTTGTATCCACCTCAAAGCCATCCAATATTATTATGACTATTACCGATAATTGGGTATTAGGGAGACATTCCCATAGACTTGTCCACACATTTTTTTCCAACTTTAATGACCCTTACCCCAATTTTACCTTATCCAACCCCCACAAATTTCGGTATTTTTACTAATTGGACCACGAGCAATCGATCTAGCCTATTTGCGACATCAAAATTGTGCCTCTAAGTGGAATTAAAAAAAGTAAAGTCTGTCCCGAGCCAATGTGGCTCATTAGGCCGGCGTTTATCTCCGGTTTCAGTAGCATGAAACGACTGAGAATATTTCTACTCCCCCTGGATGGGATGCTAGTCCATCGCAGGTTACTCCCCAGCTAATGCCGGTACCCATTTATACTCCTGGGTGGAGAGGGGCAAGTGGGGGTGAAGTGCCTTGCCCAAGGACACAATATATGACCAGCGGCTGGATTCGAACCCCGGACCCTCTGATCATGAGTCACGAACCCTAACCACTAGGCCACACACTCCCCTAGGAATGTGGAATTAGGGAGACATTGAAATGTCTCCCTAATTCGACATGTCTCCCAAAAGTATAACATTTGACGCTAAAGTGTCTCCTAAAGGCTATACTTGTTATTATAATAATAATAAAACCGTTCTTATTAAGCACTATACACACGGAGTCCCAATGCGCTGTACAGAGTAATACATGTAAATAGAACAAGAATTAGTCAAAATTTAGTTTAGCCCAATCGCTTCGAAAGAGAGAGTGGCACTCTGTTACTGTGAACACAGCTTCGTCCCCTTTACTTTTAATTATTAAACAGATTAAATAAACAGAACACTGTCAAAGTGACCCTTAAGTATTAAACAAAGTATAACAATGATTAAGACAAACCAAAAAAAATACTGCAAGTTAAACTTGCGCAATCCACGGGAAACCTTTCTGTCCATGTTACGTACATAGCACTGTGAGCATAAATATCTTGTCAAATTTGTCTGGAAAGTTTCAAATAAATTAAAAGCACAATCCTCAACAATGGGGTGGGAATGTACAAGTAGAAAATAGGACAAACAACTTGATATTATTATCCTGCTTCATTTCCCATGTCATCCTTTTGTACCCCTTTAGTGTGCAAAGGCCCACATGTTAGAGTCATTAGTCATGTTAGTAATACTGAGCAGAGCTCTCCAGAGAACTCGTACATATCTATATTGGAAAGGATTTTTTTGAGATCGGCCTTCTCTCTACAGACCACCTTTCAGGTTTGGTTGAGATTGATGACTGCACTTAAAGTGAACCTAACCAAGAAAGGCACACACACACAGAAGGAATGCGCGATTGCAATATTCCCCTGTTTCGCTTGAAAGCCAGGGGGATAACAGTAACAAAATAAAACTATTTACCTACCTAGATACCTGCCGACCTACCAAGATAATTCTTAGGGCGTTTAATACCATACCCACACATTCATGTACGTTTTTCATGGCCTTACCTGTGACACGAGCCCGAGTGGATGGTTTCCGTTCCACTTCAGATCCATGACGGAATGCACGGCGCTCATCTTGATAACTTGTCGCTCCTCCTGAAGGACGTAGTACGCCGCCGTCTTCGAGTTGACTGGAAAGACGGCCGCGTTGTTGGGGCGTTCGGCTTCCACTAACTGTTCATCATCTAACGCATAGTAGGCCACTCTCTCCTGTGGAGGAAAAAGAAATTGTGACAATACTTTTAACAAATATGTTTTTTTTAGCTTCTTTTTCCTTTATGTCTTTTATTTGCTATTTCAGTAAATATTTCTTGTGGATTAATAGTGAATGTAATGAGTTGTATGTATGTAAATGTTTGATCTTTTAATGTGAAGTTCTAATTGCCGAACAAGAAGTTGAGTTTCATGTATTTACATGATCAGAATAAATAAATTCAATTAAAAATTGAACTGAATTGAACTGAATTAATACATGTAGTGCTTTCATCTTACTATTACTGTTATAAACAAAATTGAAAACTGCTTCAAAATTCCCCATGCACAGATTAAGGAATGGAGAGCAAATTATTCATCATTTGGTGAATGGCTTAACGATTGATCAATATGGCATGACTATTGAAGAGTTTTTACATGATCAGAATAAGTTTTGCACATGTATGGCCTTAATTTTTGTCGTTTGAAAGAGTAAAGTTCAAAGACAACCTGTAAAGAACATTTCCTTGATTGTGAATATCAAAGTTAAAAAAAAATGACATTTAATTTCCAATTTATTTTTCACAGTCTAAAAATTAAAATTGGAAAAATCAAAGTGGTACTGGGGAGACCGAGGTCAATGAACAGAGTGAAATGGATAGCAGTAATAAACAATGAAGAGCAAGAAAGGACGAACGACTTCAGTACTTTTTAATGTACTTTTATAAAATTCGACATTTCCAAAATACAGAACAAAATTTTGAAACCGGCTTGGAATCGGAATATGATTCCAAAGACGGAAAGAAAACGTACAGCATTCTGCGGATTTGCGTCGGTGCTGAGGTACAGCGAGGAAATGGCGTTGGAGCTGCCCATCCAGACGCGCAGTTGCGCGTCCCCGGTAGGCACCGCATCGTTCGGTCGCAGGAAGCCCTTGTACTCCGCGATGTACTCCCCGCCGTTTGTCTTTTCCTCCTGAATGCTGACGTAGTAAAAACTGAAACTCCTGTCTGTCTTTTCGACGATCGTCACCTGAAAAAAAAAAAAAAATTGCATATAATGTTACGTAACTTGGCACGTGATAACGTCACGATGATGTCAATATTCGGCACACATCTTCAGATGCTGGTCTAAGTGTGTGCCGAGTATAAAGTCAATCGGATCGATTTTAGTGCCCAAAGTGCCTTCCACTGTAAAAACGTGTACAAATGCTATGAGGAATGGCTGAAAAAGAAGAAAAAAACCTTTAACGAAAACAAATGCTGTTTCGGCTGTTTGCCGAAACAGCTAATTATTCTTAATTGGGTTTTGCCCTTTACGAATTTCATTTCATGAGCACTCTACAGTCAGCGCTAGGGCTGTGCCGAATATACCAAATACTCAAATATTCGGTCATCAAACGAATATTCGAATAGCTGTTTGCCACTGTGAATACGAGTTTTGTGATCAAAGTCTCAAAAAGGTATTTTTCATTTAATTGATACATGTATAATAATGGGACAGGAAACAAACTTTCATGCTCGAAAAACTATGTATATACACACATACACAAATGTGATGTTACTTTATTATGCAGTTGCGGTTGGTTATTGTCAGGTGCCACTTTTTTTGACAGTAACTTTTTTTCGACGTTGGTTCATTGTCCACATCCTTTTAGCAGGTTAAAGCCCTTGACAGTTATAACATATGCACTGCAAAGCACTCCATATCGATTGCCCCACACAAACTTAATAGGGGAATGGGCTCAGATTTTGAGTTAAGCAGAGTTCTGAGTTAGCAAATGGACTTTCTGTTCAACAACAATAGATAGGAATGAGTTCTTACATTTGGGTTAGAAGGGTTTTCGATTTACCAGGTTTTGACTTTTCGAGATTTCACAGTACTTATAAAAAGCATTTTTTGATTTTCCAGAATTTTCCAGAAAAACCTTTGTTTTTGTTCTGATTTTTTTGTTTTACTTCTGCTTTTACTTTTTGTTCTTCCATCCAAATCCCATAGACAATGTAAAAGATCTTCTACAAGTCATCTTGACATTATGAAGTATAATAGGAAAGTAAAACTTGGCAGAGACAAAGACCCTGTACCATAGTTGAGTATTGAAAATGTACATAACCATTTATACGTCTTCAAGTGTCACTCAACTTCACCTAATTGACTGACGTGCTCTAGTTTTCCCCATTTGTTTTTAGATTTTACTAGATTCCCTAGATGTTGTTACTGGCGGTTCACAGGTGAAAGCCCTTCGTCATGCTAACGCCCTCTCATGGCGACGTGCCATCGCGGCGGCGGGTTAGCGCGTATCTAAACCACCACAACGTCTTGCCCCTAGACTAAAGCTGACAAAGTGCCTTATACTGCTCGTGTATAGACTCCATACCTCATCTGGCTGTGTGGTGTTCTGCGGGTGACGGTACTTGATCCAGGTCATTCCTGGCGGCATATCCTGCAGCCGGCACTGGGCAAACTCCGTCACGAAGGTGCCGTTCAGGCCCCACCATCCCGTGGGGTCGGTGCTGGACGAATGGTCTCCGCACGCACCACCCGGCTCTGGAACAAAAATGTTTATTACAAAGTGGCAAATTTGAAGCTGCAATTGTTTAATAATTCATTTTGAAAGCTCTGTTCTCTAGCTCAAGTACATCCACTCAATGCTTCATAATTGATTACTTTCTACTCGTCGCAACGCAGAGCTGCAATAAAGCAGTTTCAAAACAATGAGGACATTAATTTGACATGAACTGTGGCAGAGCTTTGAATAAGCCATCTGCGAGTCAAGTTTGAATAAAATCTGGAACGCTGACTTAATCCAATGCTCCACAAGTTTAACTTTGCATTCTCCCGACGTGTTTAGACGTCTTCCGGAGGCGAGTCCAGGCACTCTTGACGTTTTAACCCATCAGCCGTGCTTGTGTACACAGACAGCCAGATCATGTTTACTTGTCCTCCAGCGTTAAAGGGAATATACATCATTTGCTTTTGCGGTAATTTTCAGAAATGGATGGAATTGGGGGGTTGGAAATATATAGCAAATATAGTTACACTGACTTTTTTGAGGTTTTGGGTTCGAAAATGCTATAAAAACCAAGAAAAACAATCATTTTCCTGTAGTCTGGTTCCCTGACTCCATATAAGAAGAAACAGAGCAGTTTACATACATTGGGGAATTGTAAGGTCAGGGAACCAGTCTAGCTGGCTTGTACCCGTTCATAGGTTTGTAATCGATTGCAAACAAGTGCGATGGTCAACTGGGGCCAGTATTTGAAAAAAAGCCAGTTTTTTCCAACGCTGGTGGGCCGATCAGCGTTGGAAATTGATACAAAAATACCACTTTTCTTGAAAATGACAGTATACCAGGTGCCATGATTTTACAGGATGCTTTACACTGTCATTCACTAACAGTCCAGCAAGGTATTTCAAAATGATGTGGTAGTTTTATTTTTTGATGTTTGCAAATGTTGTATTTTCCCTTTAAGTGGTTAAATGCCAAAACAACTGGAGAAACACAGTATCATTACTTTTAGCTTTGCAACTAACAAAACCATGCAGATGCAGGCCTATTCTCTTGATTATAATGCCAGTCTGTTTTCTTTCATGGTTCATTTGAAAATGTCTTCGCGGTCCACCATACCTCCAATAGGGTAACACTGTTGCTCCTGGACGCACCAGCCACACTGCTCATTGACCCTTGACCCTGAGGGGTCAGACAGCGTGACCCCTTTCCCCCAGATGATGCAGGCTTCGCAGGAGACTAGGCTGTTGCAGATGCTGGGGCAGGAGCCTTGAAGGAAGCTCTGCGGCTCAGGGCACGACTGCAAAATGAAAGTGAATCATAATTTCTAAAGAGCTCCCACAGGCAACATCAGAGATGCCACAGGGTCTGCTTAAAAAAAACGGAACTGGGTCTGCTTGAAAAAAAAACGGAACGGCTGCTTGAAAAAATGGAACTTTTGTGTGTGTGAAAAAGCCACTCCGTGTCCGACACAAAGTCCCCGTTGTCATCTTTATCTTGTAGCCAAGCCAAGTTCTGTTTATTTTTTAATTTTGCTTCTATGGCCTTCGGTTCAGCTGTCGTTTCATTCAATCACTTTGACTTTTTCCATATTCCTAATATTTATTCTGCCTACCCGAATTTCCAACGTAATATTCGACACGAAACGTGCATGATTCCACAACACTGCCGTCGGTGTACATGATCCTTGCACTACGCGATGCACTCAACGAAAACATGGTTGGTACCCGCATTTTTTGTATTCACATTATCACTGCGATCGGAAACCACTGATAGCTGAAATGATAGACTTGATTTCCAGGCTGAATGCTACGTGTGCTTAGCACACAACACGCCCGCACACGGTGAAGCACGCGCGAGGCGCTTGTAAGGCTCAGCAACAACATGCACAAAGACTGTTTTTAAGACTACTTCAACGAACAACGTTGTGTGCGTGCGCCTAAATGTACTAAATCGAGGTAAAAATCAACGCATTTCCACAGTTTTTCTTCTCTTTTTCTGGTTAATTTGACGGCCGGAAAAACCGGAATTTTGTGAGATTTTTTTTAAAACCGGAATTCTGGTTAAAACCGGAAAAGTGGCATCTCTGCAACATGCAGAAGGTTTGACAAAGCAAATGTAAAGCAAATCATCACAAACAGTAGAATACTGATAGTCAAACCTTAGGAGAATGGGCTCAAATGTTGAGTTAAGCAGAGTTTTGAGTTAGCACATGGATTTTCTTTTCAACAACAATAGATGGAAATAAGTTCTTACTTTCGAGTTAGAAGTGTTTTGATTTAGCAGGTTTTGACTTATCGAGATTTCACTGTACTTATTTCTAATATCAAGTACTTTTTTTATTTTACACTATCTTTCCAGAACAACTTTGTTTTTGTTTTGATTTTGTTTTACTTCTGCTTTTACTGTTTGTTCTTCCACCCAAATCCTGTAAACTTTTTTTTCTACAAGTCATCTTATAAATAACAAAGTGAAACTTGGCAGAGACAAAGACCCTGTACAATAGTTGAGTATTGAAAATTAAATGTGACGTCTTCAAGTGTCACGTGACTTCACCTAATAAAGGTGTACTTTGAAAAACGGCGTCATGATGACATCGCGTTCATGTGACATTAGATCAGGTGCATTTTTCAAAGCTTATATCAAGGGAACTTCAAATTTATACATGGAACTACAAATCTGTGTGCCTTGGACAGACACACAGATGTTTTTTATGGGACTCTTTGCTTTTTTTGATAAACTGTTACATTTAAATGTCACAATTACTGTAAAGTACTCTTTCAGTGAATCACAGAAGTTTGTTGCTATTTTCTGAATGATTTCTATTTATTAATATTTCATAAAATGTAGTTTGAATTTACAGAGTAGATGGCTATACAAAACAACAACATGGACCAAATTTTTTCACCATTTCTCTTTTTGTTGTTGTCATGTTCGCTTTAACATTACATTGTATGTATTTATATGCAAACTTTCTTTCAGACTTTGTCAGGCCTACAATGTGTACAAAAACTTATTTGGAAGCAACCTCTATAGAAAATAAAGTGTTGGATGTATGGAAAATAAAGTGTTGAATGTACGTGTTTTTTTTGTGTTAACTTACACTCTGTTGCGAGTGCCCGAGGCAATTGCTACTGGCCGCGCACCATCCACAATTGGGATCACTCAGGCATATTGCTTTCCTGCAAAACAAAACAATACAACAAGTTAAACCCAATTTAGAATTGAGCCCCACTTTGGCATCGAGAAGTTCTAGCGATAGATGGACTTGGCCCTATCTAGCATTTATTAACCCAACTTGGAATTATGCCAAATTGAGATCAGCACATACAGAATGTACTCGGCTTAAAGGGAATGTACATCATTTGCTTTTGCTGCAATTTTCAGAAATAAATGGATTTGGAGAATTAGAATGTTATTCCAAATATTGTTAAATTGACTTGTTTCACGTTTTGGGCTTGTAGATGCTGGAAAAACCAAAAAAACCTATAATGTTCATCTAGTCTGGCTCCTTGACCCTACTTAAGATAAAACGGAGCAATTTGTAGACTTTGGGGAATTGTAAGGTCAGAGAATCAGTCTAGCATGCTTGTACCTCTTCACAGGTGTGTAATCAATTGCAAAGAAAATGCAGAATAACTAAATCTGAAAAATTAGGAGCAGTTTTTGAAAATAAGCCAGTTTTCTACAACACAGGTCGGCCGACAGGCACTGGAAAAACACAGTTTTTCTTGAAAAAGTCGGCGCACAAGGTGCGATGATTTTACAGGATGCTTTGGACAGTCATTCCCTAACAATCCAGTTAAGGTATTTTGTGATAATTTGATCATTTCGTTTTTTGATGTTTGCAAATGTTGTTTCTTCCCTTAACTACTCACAAAGACTGCACTTTGCACAAGTCAGAACCCGTGCCCCCAACTTGGAATTTGAAACCAACTTTGAATCCATATTTTATTTATGTGGAATACTTTGGGCTTTGCCCTAGAATGGTCCCAACCCAACTTTGAATTGGACCCGACTCAGAATAGAGACGTCTTCACATAGGATATAGTGCTGAATTTTGATCCACTTACAAAATTACACAGTGGTGTGCATTTGGCACTGGTCACATTGAGAATGGAGCTGGCGAACTTGGAATTAGACCCAATCGAGAAGAACTTACGTGGAGTGCATTCCGCATTGGTCTAGAATCGAGCCGCCCAACTTGGAATTGACGGCCACCGTCCCAGGCATCTTGACTGCAATCAGGTCGTGCAACACCTGTCCGCTGTATCCGCCGACGACTAAAAGCGTGCTGCCGTCGCGGACCGCCGCGGCGTGACCAAAGCGCCCTCTTGTGACACGGTGCAAATGTTCTGTTTCAGCGGGAGCTGGAAATTTGAAGACCAAATTATAAAATCCCAATTAAGAACTTACACAAGGAACTTAATCCGAGACCCGGATACGAATTCCAACTGGGCCGACATACTGATGGAGCTCTTGTCTCTAAAACTGAACATCTGTCTTTTCCTAACAGGTTTCTTCAGGCTTGTATTGATATTGCCGTGTGTGCTTTCAAGTAATTCTTGGTTTCATACCCAGAAATTTCCGCAATGAGAAAGTGCCTGAAAGACTGCCTGAAAAGTCAACAACAATTCACCAAGAGGGCGAATCCCAGAATTCGCGCACACTATGTACCATACCTAACCAAACTTTAACCCTCTAAACATATTCATAGATTTCGTTGTTTTTTATTCTACTGTTGGGCATCCACTAGACGAATACCCACAAAATGTTATGTATGTGATTAATATTTGAGATGATTATGTAATTATAGAAAGTGGCATTACGTATGGGTAAAACAGGGCCCTTTTCTTGGACTTACACAGAACAGAGAATTTACTGCATGAAAACGCCAAATCTAGACAACTTTTGGTAATAAAGAAGCTACTAAAGTTTCTGCCTTGAATAACAACATTTTGTTCTCCTCATTAATGAAATTCCATTAGCATAAAAACCAAAAAAAATAAAACCAAAGAAAACAGCAATATGAAGATAGAAGATAAAGTAAATCAGAAACGAAGGTGGATTTTCAAGGATTGCATTAGCCCTCCTGGTTGGATGTCAACATTTAGAGCAACACACAAAACCCTTTAAAACCCTGCATGTCAGTTTCAGGTGAAGGGATATGAAGTGTGAAATAATAATAATAATAATAATAAAGAACATTTATAGATACCAGTAAAGCGCTGGTATCCGCCTAAAAAAGGCGCTCATGGCGCTTGAGGAGAAAGTCAAGTTAGGATTGTGTGTTGTGAGAGTAAGCTTGTTTGTACAGGTGAGATTTTATGTTTGTCTTAAATGTTGTGATGGATGGAGATGATTTGATAGCCAGAGGGAGTTGGTTCCACACTCGGGCTGACGCTGCAGTAAAGGATCTGTCACACAGAGAGTCACTGCACAAAAACACGTGCGAGTGCACAACAAGCTCTGGCTGTGTTGCAACAGTCTTGCATGAGAGTCCTGCATGACATCGATCAAAAGGATCCCTGCCAGAGCTTGAAAAGTGCCACACCGAAAAATATGACGCTGATGGAACATATGGAACATCACACTTTTGATAAGTTTTCGGGGACAGACAGACAGAAAGACAGACAGACCGAACGAACACCAAGTAACATAGAAGCTCCTGCTAGAGCTTAAAAACCAACACTGTGGAGAGCAGTAAAGCGTGACTAATCCACCTGCTTGCCCTGAGCTTAACCACACAAAGAATAGTGCAGGGATTTGAAGTGTTATCCATACTCAACAGAAGATTACCTTAACCCTAACTCCCTCGGCCTTTTTGCTAGGATGTAGCCTCAATCCTGCAAAATCCTCCAATCGGCCTCATGGAAAAATAGCATATAGCCTCAATCCTGCAAATTCCTTCGCTATTTCTTGAATATGGTCCATGGAGGGGTGACCACTGCCTGAATCCTGCAAAATCCTCCGGCTACGACTGTCAGTAGGCCGAGGCAGAGGCAGTGACATCCTCGAGCAGTGCGGGGGATTTCAAGTATAATCAAGGACTAAATTAACGCACGGCTGAGCATAAACAACACAAGGTCTGGCTTAAGACCTTGACACTGCGTACTCCGAAATCAGCAATGCACTTTTGCCATGTAACCTCAATCCTGCAAATTCCTCCAATTTGCAAAAAGAATTTTGGAGGATTCAGGGCAGTAAGGGTTAAAGGAATATGAAGTGTGGGTGGTAACTCTATGGGCAAAAGTGGTTTTGCAAAACCTGAAGGGTTGTGAAGTGCAGAAGACTAGGAGGGTTTAAAACAAATCTATTTCATGGGCCCTTTCAAACTTACACTGGAATCCTTGGGCCAGCGTATCAAAGTCAGCCCATTTGTGACAGCCAAGGTGGAAAAGCTCGATGCGTTCATCGTAGCATCTCTCATGGGTGGGCGGGTAGTGGTCCTCAGGTCGGGTGTAGTGCCTGTGCACGTTACCCCCTAAAAAACAAAATTAAGAACTTCAATATGCACTATTCTTCAACGAATTTGACCATTCAGTACTTTACTGAAGGTACGCAGGAAGAATTCGTCGGGTGCCTGGCAGAAGGGCATATGAGCGTTCTGATGTAAAGATCATTTTCAGGAAAATTGCATTAAAAGGTTAGATTGTTCACCCACATGTAATAATAATATCGGAGTCTTATATAGCGCACGTATCTACCAACAATTAGGTACTCAAGGCGCTGGAAATTATGTCTATTATTAAAGAAAGGTATATGAAGTTTATGAGAAATATGAGACCCATTATGTAGTACCTTATAATGGTTTACAAGGTACTGCAGCGCATATTGCAGCCACTGCTAGAAACACCGGGGCAAACCCCTTCTCTTAGCGATAAGTGTTACTGGGTTCTTTTACGTGCATTACACAACACGGGACCTACGTCCCATCCGAAGGACGAAGCAATAATGGTAAAGTGCCTTGCCCAAGAGCACAAGTACCATGTTCCCACGGTCAGGATTCGAACTCATGTACCACGGCACACGAGTCAAACACCATAACCATTGGACCACAGCACCTTACGTAGTATGAATCTATTTTTCTCCCACATGTAATATAAATCGTACGCATTTGAAATTTATCACACGTTTAAAGCATGAGTTTCGGATCAACTTGTGTTAATTTCTGACGAAAATGTTTAAATTTCATTAAAATAGAGGCAGATTTCTGCATATGCCCTTTTGCTGGGAACATTTCGGTGATTACGCGTTTGCGCATGAGGGCATACATGTACATATGCCCTTCTGCCGGGCACACGACGAATTGCTGTTTCGTATTTTTTGTTTGTTTTCTGAGTTTAGGCACTCTCCTGAAGACGGTCAGAGCATACTGACTGGAACGTCAAGTTTATACCTCTGGTTCTTTTCAGAACCATTCTCTTAGTTGAGAAATTATTCGCACATGGTGTTTCCGCAAATCGTTCATTATTTAGAATCTCCATCATGCAAAGCTTCAAATCTTACTTGTTTGGAGTTACAGTTTCCTCAAAATGTAAGAATGTTTTTTATTTTCACGAATTCAAAACTAGAAATTTCAACAGCCTTTTTCTCAGTATTTTACTTTCTTGACGTGTGGATAAATGTGAACTTTAAACTGCCATAACGTGTCAACGGAATGTCCGATTGACGTGCAACAAGCAGTATAGTAAGGACTATTTTATTCTCTTTCCTAATACCTGCAAACCCTCATTTCAACCTCTGCCAAGTTCTGTCTCATTTTGCCAGAACGCTTCACAGTTTTGGTAGCTTTTGCACACAAATTGATCCGCCCTGCCAGTAGACTGGTTCCGGTTCACCACATTATCGATTCTAAAAGGGGGTGGGAACCAGTCCACTCTGCAAAGAACCGACATACTTTTGGGCTTCAAATAATTTGAAAATGTGTAAGTGTGGTAATTATTGGGCCAATTATTTTGTTCAATGTCTCATTTAACTGTGAATTATTTTCTATCATGTCTATTGCTAAAAAGTAGCAAAAAACCAGATGAGAATTTGTCTTGGTAAGTTTTTCTGGTCTATAAATTCTTAGAGATATTTCTAAAGGAAGTCACTTACCGTAAATGACCATATAGTTGCCGATAATGTTGGCACTGTGAAAGGCCCGCCCCATGGGGGCGCCGCTCATGTCCACCGACCACTTCATCCAGTAGCGTTCATCCACGTGGAATGCGTAGATCTCATTGGACCGTTCGCTGAATCTGAGAAACCAAACCACGGCAATGTCAGGGCCCAACAACTTGTCTTGATTTCAAGAGAAGTTGCAGGTAGAATCATTTACTTTGTCCAGAAGAAGCTCTGTATATGTCCCAGATATGTTTCGGGGAACTTTTCATTAGCAACTGCTTGACTCACCAATACTGACAACGTAATTGCGGAAAGATTGTAGAGAAGTTGCTCAGAATCCTGCCACTTAATACAATCTCCACAACTTCGAGACCTCAATGAAACTTGATCAAAATGAAGGCATCATTGTAAAAATGGCTATCGAACCGCGACATCATGATGATGTGTCAAATGACTTGACTTAACCCCAACTCCCTAGCATGATTTACTAGGAACCATACCCATCCTGGCAGATTCCAACACCATATGGGAAACTGCACACACATATTTCTGACTTTGATTTTGGAGGTGTGCCAACCCAATGTAAAAGACTGTCAGTGTAGGGGTACTGTACCCATCCTGACAGATTCCAACAAAACATGCTGTTGGGGTTTGATGGGTTGAGTTCTGTTAGGGTTAAGGGTACATATTACATAGTCCAAAGAAAACAAACTGAGAACAAAACGCAGGCACGTCTCCACAGATATAGGCCTTTCTTGCAGTTCCTCCATTTTCTATGGCCTGTCAGAAGCCTCGATTGGCAACATAACTCCTTATGTAATAAACTGCATTGTGCACATGACGTGCCATCGACAACGCACTACCCATACCCACTGATAGTGCAATACGTCATCATGAATATTCAATCTGTCATGAATATTTAGTTTATTAAATATTCGTGAAAAAAAGTAAGACTGCTGCAAACTGCTTACTGACTGGATGGACCTGAAATATATAAATCTTAAAATTAATGTGGCCTGACGTTGCGAACTTAGCAAGTTCTTCTTCAGAGGCTAAAACATTCATTAGACATACTTTATATACATCAAATTGTCCCTTACTGGCAACAATCGTTCGACTAGTGTAGTGGATAAGGCTGGTGTGATTGAATAACAAGATTGCGGGTTCGAATCCCGGTGAAGTAGGTAACTGGTAAATAAAGAGGATTGGAGGAGGGTAGAGAGTGCGAGTCAAGGAGGGAAAATAGATGAAAGAACCATAGAAAGTAAATTTTTGGTGCTTAAAACTTTGTCACCGACACCACGAAGTAACACTCTACCGTGTTAAACCATATTTTTTTCGATTTCCAGTTTTTTTGATTTTTAAACATTATTCATCAAGGCCTACCATTGCACGAAGTTTCAAAGCTTCAAGAGCTTTACTTTAATAATTACGCTTAGTATCCACGGCAACTTTTGGGCAAAAGTGACAATTTTCGTTTTCACGAAGTAACACTCAAGTTCCATTTACCATTGCAATGCATGGCGCGCACTCTGCTCATAAGTGAGCAAAAACGTTTTCACGAAGTAACACTCTTCTTGTAATAAGTTGTGTGAGCGCGCGCGCGCTGACCTGAAGTTGCACTTTCCTCATGTTGAATACAATGAAGAGTGTTACTTTGTGAAAACGAAAATTTACAGTTTCGCAGCCTTTTCGGTTTCACAAACTAACACTCATCTTTTTTTCTCTTATTTCTTGTTTGTTTAATACACAAACGGGTGGAAAACAGCAGATTTAATAAATTCAATTCATCAAGTGTCCACAACGAGAAACCCAACCGAAAATACTCTGTCGTTTTGAAGTGTTGTTTTAGAAGGCGTTCAACGTTAGTAGCCGTTTTCTCCGATTGCTAGTTTTTACTGATATGTAGATGGGTGTTACTTCGTGGTGTCGGTGACGAATTGATTGAAAAAAGTGGCGTCCAAGTATGGAAATCTTTTCTCATAGTGTATGCTTACTGGCCTGATAAGCCATATTGCTTGGTACAGACTTATTTTAGGTACCTTGTTGAAGACGGTCGGAAACCCCCAAAGACAACGAGCGACTGGGAGTCCATGTGGTACACGGCGCTGTGACCTCTGACCCTGACGTCGGCCTCGCGACCACCCAGGGGCCGAATGACATCCCAGCGCGACCTCAGGATCAGGTCGTACTTAAAGATGCCGTCCACAAAATTGGTGTTCTGGCTTCTCCCTGAGACAAGGAAGCAAGTGACACCATTGTAACCCTTTGGCCACTCTAGCGCCTGAAACCGCCCAAGTATTCTGTGGTTTTATTGATTCTTCAGTGAATAAACACAATGTAATACAATGTAGCAGAGGTGCTTATGGGTAAATACCGGCATTTTAGACATGCGACAAACTAAATTATTCCACAGACTGAATTAAGTTTGAGATTTTATACAATAGAGTGACACATGCGGAGCCCCGTAGCCTCGTGGTTTTGAGCACTGAATTTGTGGTCTGCCGATAATTCTGCAGGTTGTGGGTTCGAGTCCAGCCTGGGGTCATGGTGCTTGTGCCCTTGGGCAAGGCACTTTGTCACTCATTGCTTCCCCCACCCAGGAGTAAATGAGTGCCTGTGGGGGCAGAGATGGTTATTGTGGTTGATTTAAGCTGCTTTGCGCCGAAATGGCAGCATCGAGCTTTATACTCCCCAGGGAGCTGAGATGTAATGTTTCATTTGCCAAATGAGCAGGGTAATAATGATGTAGTGCCTTGAGCACCAATATTGGTGGATATGTGCGCTTTATAAATACGCATTTATAATAATTATTATTATTACATTAGCCCCACCCACTGCATTTGTGGGCAACAACATGTGCACCTGTACAATGCACACTTATTAACTGCATGTGCACGCATGTCAGCCTTTTTTAAATTTAAGTTTCACAGATGTAGAAAAACATTAGATTAAATGACGATATATCTTAATATAATTCCAGGAATCTCTGTCTGTCTGTCTGTCTGTCCGTCGATTATCTCTAGAACCGGGCACCGTATGAAGTTGAAAATCGGCGGGTGTATTGCTCGGGACAACAGAATGAGCAGTGTCAAGTTTGAAGTGATTTGGATGAGCGGTTCTCGAAAAAGCTGCAAAAAACAGTATTTTCGGAGGCAAACGTGACAGCTTAGAACATAACACCACGCACTGCCGTTCTTTTCAATTGTTTACGTCATGTTTAATCTAAAGCGCGCGCGCTCAATATGACGCAAACAATGCAAAAAGGATGGGCACACGCACGTGCATTGTAGGGCGATACATTGTCCAGTGTGGGTGAATAGCACTGCATACCATGTTTTGGTATGTACACGGGCACTTTATTTTTGCAGTCGACTGAGCGACCATTGTAGGTGGTCGAACTTCAAACTTGGCACAAACTTTGACGTAAGTGTGCGTTCAACCTGTGAAAACAACACCATTGAATCGCGTGCGTTGCTTGCACGGGCAGTTCTCCAAAAACTCTGCCAATATGCAACCTATATTGTAAGCGGCAAAGCAATTTGCATTTCCCGAACATGCACATTTTAGACGGGCACTGCACTAGTTTACCAAATTTGAAGTAGATCCCCACCGCGACTGCCAACAGAAACTTACCTCCAAAGACATAAAGGTGGGAGAAGTTGACTATGGTGCCACTGTGGTCGGCCAGGCCCGGCGGCATCGAAGCCAGGTCACTGCCCACGGGAAGGAGGGTCCAGACGCGGGTCGTGATGTCAAACGCCCACAGCTCATTGGTAAGTGAGCCGTTGGCTAGGATACCCCCGAAGACAATGAGGTCGTCGTAGTAGAGGACCATGGAGTGTGCGTAGCGGCCAGTCTGAAAGGCAATTGCAACCATCACAAATTGATCACAAATCGATCACAAGTCAGTCACAAGTCAGTCACAGGTCTATCACATGTCTATCACGTCTATCACGTGTCTATCACATGTCTATCATAAGTTAATCACAAGTCAACCACAAGTCCATCAGAGTTCCATCCATTAGTCACTCACAAGTAAGTCACTAGTCCATCACAAGTCCACCACACGTCCATCGCAAGCCAATCACAAGTCACTAGTCCATCACAAGTCCTTCACAAGTACATGTACACTGCAAGTCAATCGCAAGTCAATCACAAGTCCATCGCAAGTCAATCACAAGTTAATCACCTGGTCACAAGTCAATTACAAGCCCATCACAAGTCAATTACAAGCCCATCACAAGCAAATCACAAATCTATCACAAGTCAATCACTAGTCTATCACAAGTCTACCAAAAGTCCATCACAAGTCCATCACTAGTAGATCTTAAGACACTCACAACAAAGACACACGTCCATCACAAGTCAAACACAAGCCCATCACAAGTCCATCACAGGTCCATCACAAGTCAATTAAGAGTCCATCGCAAGTCAATCACAAGTTCATCACAAGTCAATTAAGAGTCCATCGCAAGTCAATCACAAGTCCATGGCAAGCCAAACACAAGTTACTAGTTCATCACAAGTACATCTCTAGTTATAATCACCAGTCAATCACAACAACAAGTAAGTCACTGGTCTAACACAAGTCAACTAGAAGTAGATTACTAGTCACTCACAAGTCCATAACAAGATAAAAAACAATCAATCTCAAGTCACTCACAAGTCACTCACAAGTTCATCACAAGTCCATCACAAGTCAATCACAAGTCAATCACAAGTCAATCACTAGTCCATCGCAAGTCAATCACAAGTCGATCACATGTCAATCACAATGATATCATACATCAAGTCACAAGACTGATCACAAGTGAAAGGTGATTAACGACGTTTTGAGAATTTCGTTGCTTTTTTATTGAGAAACCTAATTTAAATTCTTACCGGCCTTGTTGCCGTGGCAGGCACTGCCCTCTCCCATTGGTTGGACGTGAAGTTGTACCTGACAATATCATCTAGAACACCATTCAGGTCATAACCTACATACACGAAAACAATGTTATGGGAATACAATAGATGCCAAATGAAATGTAGGCCTACACTGTACCAATACCGCCTTTTTAAAAAATATTTTTTTTATATTTTGAGTGTTCTCATTTCTGATCTTACTTTTGTTATATGACAACCACAGAATGAATTTGGGAACAAAATATTTCACTTCTAAAAATGTGTAAAGTGTAGCAATTATTTGATAAAAATCTTTCTTTTCACAAATTCATAATGAAATGTCATTTCCTTCTTGTTTCTTGAATTTTGCTCTTGTTCATGAATATGAATGAGGTAATGAATAATAAATACATTTGCATTCCTCCAAAGACCAAGGGAATGTCCCTGCCTTCATGATACTCAGCTGGCATGTGATTGTTAATTGACAATTTAGAGTTTCGGTCTCGCTCATGAATATGAATTAGGTTATGAATAATAAGTACATAAGCACACCTCCAAAGACCCAGAGACGTCCAAGCCTTCATGACACCCAGCCGGCATGTGATTGTGAATTACCCATTTAAAGTTAGGGTCTCATGAATATTAAATACATAAGCATACCTCCAAAGACCCAGAGACTGCCCTTCCTTGATAATTGGCTGGCACATGGTAATGTTTTGCTCATGAATATACATGAGTGATGGTAATGAATAATAAATACATGAGCATACCTCCAAAGACCTTAAGACTGTCCTCCCTTGATAATTGGCTGGCATGTGGTAATGATTTGCTCATGAATATAAATGAGTCTTGGTAATGAATAATACATACATGAGAATACCTCCAAAGACCCTGAGACTGTCCTTGCTTGATAATTGGCTGGCATGTGGTAATGATATGCTCATGAATATACATGAGTGATGGTAATGAATAATAAATACAGGAGCATCCACTAAAGACCCTGAGACTGTCCTTCCTTGATACATGTAATGGGCAGGCATGTGATGATTTGCTCATGAATATAAATAAGTGACGGTAATGAATAATAAACACACGAGCATACCTCCAAAGACCCACAGACTGTCTGTGCCTTCATGGTACTCGGCCGTGTGACCGGTCCGCGCCTTGAAGATGGAATCAATCCCAGAAGACACCAGTACAGTGTCGCCCCATCCTGTGTTGTCATTGGTAGACAGACTGCAACCCTCGCCCACGTAGCCTGCACTACATGCACACCGCTGAACCTGCCAAAGTGATTTTAATTTATTCAAATTTTATTCAAAATTTTAATAGGATGTTAATAATATTCGGCAGTGTACCCGATCCCAGAGGGCCAGCCTGACTCACTGACTGACCCACCGTCACTTGCGACAGCCTGGTTGTGGTCTGCTGAAGAGAACTGGGCAGTGCTATTATATAGGATAACCCTGCATTGAGTTTAATCCCAGTGTGTACATCAGATACATGAGAAGATTTACTGTGAATAGCCATTCTAAATCAATAGAATAGAATTTTTTTTGCACTCTGGGAAAATCTTTATTAGGCTCCTCACAACATTGTCAAAATATCGTCAAGACATTGACTACAAACTCATAAACCCTTGACACACACAAAAAATGCATGTGATATCATAACAAAAATATCTACATGTACCTTAATTAGAATGCCAATGTTCCCAAAACTGCATTTGATTCATCTTTGTTGAAAGTGCCCTCTACTGCCGCGCATATTGACCGCACTTGCCAGGGAGGTTTTTTTTTTTGCAGCATACATCGTATTTTAACCGATCACATCATGCACCCTAACATGAATATTTATCATGCTGTGTCAATGGACGACACTTAGGTTCACGTAGTGTTTTTCCTTCAATTAAACTTATCCCAACCAACAAATATTCAATGAAAATGGACATAGGTGGATTTCAAACCACAGATCTTGCGATCCATAGTTCATTCCTCTATCAACTTGGCCACTGTGGCAGCTCGACGAAAGCCGTTCTTTGAAATGCTTTAATGTACATGCATGACCGACTGGTAGCAATGGTGTGATCTGATACACCATGCCCTCTGGAGATGTGTGTACAATAGGGAACAAAAGATTGAATACGTCTCCACAGGGCAATTTCTATGGATGAATATGTCCCCACAAGGTTTTCACGAAATAGATATGGATTTTACTCAAAAACTAGGAATTTCCAAGCTATGTTGATCCGTCGCAAATGGAAGAGTTTTAGAAAAGGGATATCTAGTCCAAATTTCAGCCAAGGAAATGAATTCTGGTTAAAATAACAGCATTTTTAAACTACACTTTCAAACTTGAAAACTTTAGTACACAAGAACAAAGGAATGTCTCCACAAGGATACAAACTCCAGTATGCGTGACTTTGTTATTATTTTCGCATCAATAAACATCAAACTAGCTGAGTAATCATGATCCATTGAAGATGTGTGCTACAGATAAGAAAAACGCTGCCAGGAACTGGAATTGGCTGCATTAAGGCAGAACAAATTTCCAAATAAAAACCGGTTCTTGGAGCAAGACCGACTTACCGGTGACAGGAAGTCGCAATTGCCGCGACTGCTCGACTGGCCGCACTCATACGGGCAAGTCCTCCACTCGCAGGAACTCCCTTTGTACCCCGAGTCGCACGCACACTGATAATTCTGACAAACGCCGTGCCCCGAACAGGCATTGGAACAGTTCTGTATCTTGTACGTCGCTGTCGTGCCATTTAACGGGTAATTTGTATCACTGTATAGGTGTATTAACATCTGAAACAAACAAAACCAAACCAGAAGACTTATCAACATCACTCACAAATTTGGTGAATTTTTATACAATTAGGTACATTCCCTATTAGGCCCAAAAAAAAAATTTGGTCTCTGGTCAGACCAAAGTTCAGGAATCGACGCGGCCACGCGGCTTTTTTTTTTTTTTTTCTTTAAGCTTGGATTGTACAGACAAGGTAGGTACTATTTTGCTTTTTTGGTGTCCTCATGTACATTGGTGTCCTCCATAACTTGCCTTGGTGCTTTCGATCATTTGCCTTGGTGCCATTTCCCATTCCTTGGTGCTCTTTGGTAAAAAAAATTGAGGAGGTGCGGAAACAGAGGGCGCTGTTGGAGCTACCGCGGAACATTTTTGAAAAAAAAAAAAAATGACGCGCACGATTAAAATCGACGCGCGCGCTGACCAGAGACCGACTTTTTTTTTTTTTTTTTTTGGCCTTATCAACATCACTCAAAAATTCGGTGAACTTTTATACAATTAGGTACATTCCCTATTAGGGCAATACATCAGGGCTCGAGTTTATAACATTTTCAAATGTTTTATGTAACATAGGACAGATATCTGCAACTTGCCAACAATTAACCACAAAACTTATTTTATGTGAATGAAATTTAGTGTGCAAAAGGATACACATATATGCAAAATTTAACTTCGTCTCGTCGCGTCAGTGCAACAAGGTCGTAACTCCATTCTGCAACAAAGTCATATCTCGCACGAAGACGCTCCGTGCAACAAGGTCGTATCTTGACGTCCATTGACTTTGCGTGTATATCCGGGTTATTTTAAGCGAGATACAACCTTTTGACATTCTAAAACTTGCGTTTTGCGTCGTTCATGCCATTTTAGGAGATACGACCTTGTTGCACTGACGCGACGGTCTGATGATGGAATAGAGCTCAGTGCAGTACATCATGCATCCATGATATGCGTACAGATATTGTGATTAATTATGCAAAACAAGACTGCATCGTGAGCTCCAGATTCTGACCATTCAGTGGGCACCTTTTGTCAGGTCTTAACGGGTATAAACCCGTTCTTGTATTACAAAAACATAGCAGCCAATTGACCAATCAACAGCCGAGGCTTTCTGCTTGAAATGACGTCACATTTGTGATGCGATCAAGCTAAATGAGTCGTTTGTCGACCCCGGTCAAAAAAGGTTTTATTACAGATTTGAAAAGAGCACAATCTCAGCATAACTGCTGTGAAAACCGCATGCTGATACCATCTTTAGTTCAAAAATGATAAAAGTCGGAACACCAAGAGATGTGATGAAGTGGTGTGATGAAGTGGCCCTATTTTGGCCTGTATCTCCAAATGAAAATTCCCGACAAACGACTCATGTAGCTTGATCGCATCACGTTTAGGCCATCAGCCTGGGGGTTTGGTCGGTATCAGATCAGGGCATAAATGATGATAGTGCGCATGCGCAAGGTATACTGCCCCTAGAGTGGTAAACACGCATTTTGATGGACAATTTGAAAAAAGGGTGATAACTCCTTAAAAGCTGCCACCGCTGCAATGCTATCACATATTTTCCAACTCTGGAGGTGTGTACCTCGCCAAAAATCGCTATGACGATTATTCCCCTCATTTGATACCGGTGGCCAAAATTTTGGACCGAGGCTGATGGCCTAATTTGTTAGTTGACTCGGAGTGGCTGGTGGGGGGGCTGGTTGGCGGCTACGCAGATACGAAGTGGGAGTCCCCTTGAATATGCTTGAGAACGAAGCAACACAAAAGGAATGGGAGTTGCTGAAAAAATTCTAAGGCCAAACCAAAGTCTACCCTGTTGGCGGCTACGCGGTTACGAAGGGGAGTGCAATGGAGCATGACGCATAGTACATGTAGGGCTGAGAATGTTTATTGAGGTCAACCAACCATGACCTCGTAGCCGGCTACGAGGTGGACAGATCGAGTGGCGGGGAATTCAGCAATTGTGCCGACGAACGGTTGGTAAGTAAAGCCTGTCATTGCCAGCACAAATGTGAATGTTCCATGATATTTTTTAAGGACTCACTTTGCCACTTTTGGCTTGCACTGGCCCCGGTACCAAGTTGCCGCTGAATGTGCCCAGGACGGTACTTGTGAATGAGTCGCCGTCGTAGACCGTCAGGAAGTCATAGGTACACTCTGTCTCAAACTCCTTGAATGTCAAAGTGATGGTCATGTTAGGATCCGGAGCTGAAAAGTAAAATATTCAAAAAGGTATAAAATAAATAGAATTATTATTATTATTATTAATCATTTCTGGTAATGAAACCAAGGATTCTTCAAAAGCGCCCTAGGCACTGTAGCTTGCAAGCCTGAAGAAACCTGTAGAGAGAAGACAATGAGAAGAAATTACAGTTTTAGAGGTGGGAGGAAAAGCCCAGAAGAATATTCTGGGGAAAACCCACGGAATCAGGCAGGGACTAAAAACCCAATCCACATCTTGGCCCAGGCGGGATTCGAACCCAGGTCACAGCGGTGGAAGGCGAGGAAAGTACCGCTACGCCAACCTGACTCCCTGAAATACATTAACCCTAACCGCCCTGAATCCTTCAAAATCCTCTTTGCCAAAGCGGAGGAATTTGGAGGCTTGAGGTTTCATTGCAAAAATGCGTTACTGATTCTGTAGGATGCACTTTGTCAAGGTCTTGGGCCAGACCTTGTTTTATTTTTGCTCAGCCGTGCATTTAGGCCTATGTTATACTTAAAATCATCCGCACTGCTCCAGGATGTCACTGGCCAAGCCCCAACATATTGACAGTGTTTGCCGGAGGATTTTGCAGGATTGAAGCAGTCACCCCTCCACGGACCATATTCAAGAAATAATGGAGGAATTAGCAGGATTGAGGCTATACGCTATTTTTCCATGAGGCCAATTGGAGGATTTTGCAGGATTGAGGCAACATCCTAGCAAGAAGGCCAAATGGTAGGTTTAATCAAAGGTGCATCTTCACCCATGTTTGCTGAGATTGAGTGTTTTTTCAGTTTGTTAACCCTAACTCCCTTGGCCTTTTTGCTAGGATGTAGCCTCAATCCTGCAAAATTCTCAAATTGGCCTCATGGAAAGTTAGCATATAGCCTCAATCCTGCAAATTCCTTATTTCTTGAATATGGTCCATAGAGGGGGTGACCACTGCCTGAATCCTGCAAAATCCTGCGGAAGTGACTGTCAATATGTTGAGGCTTGGCCAGTGACATCCTGGAGCAGTATGGAGGATTTCAAGCATAATCCAGGCCTATATTTATGCATGGCTGTGCAAAAACACCACAAGGTCCGGCCCAAGACCTTGACAAAGTGCATCCTACGAAATCAGTAACGCACTTTTGCCATGTAACCTCAATCCTCCAAATTCCTCCACTTTGGCGAGAGGATTTTGAAGGATTCAGGGCGGTTAGGGTTAATACTAAATACCGGTACCACATGTCAAGAGTCTAAGAAAAACGAAATCCATATATAATGTCTGCATTTGTGTGAATGTGATCTTTCCAAGTTTTCTTGTTATTTTCATATTTATTTTTGGTATTAAATAAAACCTACGATTCCTCAAAAGTCCCCTAGGCACTGCAGCTTGCAAGCCCAAAGAAACCCGTGGAGAGGAGACAATGAGAAGAAATTTCAGTTTTAGAGGTGGGAGGAAAACCCAAGAAGAATATTCAGGGGAAAACCCACGGATTCAGGCAGGGACTGAAAACCAACTCCGCATGTTTGGCCAGGGGGCATTCGAACCCGGGTCACAGTGGTGGAAGGCGAGGAAAATAGCACTACGCCAACCTGACTCCCCAAATAGCGCCCTCTCGTGTTTGCGAACAGAGCACAAGATATATCTAGGGCCGAGTTCAGGCGGTTTGTTCTTGACACGGGTATACATGTATTGTACTCGGGCTCAAAGGGCCAGAACATGACCCAGGAACACTGCACTCGGAACATGACCACATGCCACCTATCCGTCAAAAACAATATATACCCTTGACAAGAACAGACCGCCCGATCTCTGCCCAAGAGTCAAGATACTTTTACACAAATTAAAAATCTTTTCAATCCTTTAACTCTTTCGCTACGGGGAGCCGCTGACAGCGGCACATACTAATTGTACAGGTCGTACGGAGAGCCGCTGGCAGCGGCTCGGTTGCGTCGCTATGAATAAACAGGGTATCCCCATGACGTGGGCCATATCTACATAATTTATATCGTATAACCTCTGACCCTAGTTCAGGCCGCTGCCAGCGGCTCTCCGTCTGGCCGGGGTGCGCTGCAGGTTATTGTGAGCAGTTTGTTTACGGAGATACATTTAAAGATGGTGGCGCCCACATCGACGCTTGGCGGATTTTCAGCTTTTAATTACGTCCAGTTGGGACAAAAAAGGTAAATTTAATTCCGTAGCAAAAGAGTTAACCCTAACCACCCCAACTCCATCAAAATCCATTCCCAAATTTTGGTGGATTTGGGGACCTGGTCCCGAAAGCCTGGCATGACTAAATATTGATGGAGCATGATGGACTTGGGCCTAATGGCCTGAAGCAGTGCTAGAGGTATCCGATTGATTTTGCCTAGCTTCCTGTACTGCTGTTGTGATAAAAGCCATGTGTAGCAAGTCCATGAATGTCAACCAGTGTGTCAACGGTGGATTCCATTATGTCATGTACAGTTTCGTGTTGGACGCACAGTGATTGATGGATTTTGATGGAATTGGTCCAGTTTCTAGTAAAAGACACTACGGAGTTAGGGTTAATTAATATGATGTCAGAAACTAACAGTTGACCAGAAAATTATGTGTACCTTCTATAAGCCACTCGCAGTGGACATTTTCTTCGTAAAACCCTACTCCGTCCGTGACCGTTCCTTCCAGGTCTGTCAAGAGCGCCCTCCGGAGGCCAGAGCAGCCCGCAGACGTTGCTAAGCGACCACATCCGCATATAAACAGAAACACCGAAAGCACCAGGGTAGAGCACGCACAATCCATGATTATATTTGTGTTCTGAAAGAAAATTTCAAATAAATATTGAATTTACGCTTTCCTTACCCATGTAACCATCAGTGACTTTTGTTGACAAGGAACTTCCCCTCTTCCCTGCTGCTTACCATACGAGTTTGTCAATTTAGTATTGGCTGTCATCTTGTTCAAGTGAAGCCGAGATCTATACAAATGTACTACTCATGGGTGGTGTTAGCCCCATAAATGTGGCCTATTTACTGGACTGCCTCCGTAAACATAGGCCACACATCCACATGTACAAAAACGTGTCGACTTTGCCAAATTTTCACATTTAGGCTTACTTTGTAGGTTTTTTTTGCTTTTAGAAGCATTTTCACCCTCTATATAGGCTAATCAGAAAGTGCTGCCTTTTCCAGATGTCCATTTTTCGTGAAATTTCCAGATACATTTGCACACGTTTGCGTATCAAAATTTCAACATGAAATTTCACAAAAATTAGACATCTGAAAAAGGTAGCACTTTCTGATTAGCCTATATAGAGGGTGAGAATGCTTCTAAAGCAAAAAAAACCTACAAAGTAAGCCTTAATGTGAAAATCAAAATTTGGCAAAGTCGACACGTTTTTGTACATGTGGATGTGTGGCCTATGTTTACGGAGGCAGTCCAGTAAATAGGCCACATTTATGGGGCTAGGGTGGTGTGTACCATTACTGCACGGGGGAATTCCTTGCAAAAACATTGCTTCTACGTATATCTTGTTCAAGGTGTTTGTTTTTGCAAACAGATTTTTTTTATAAACATTTTATTGGTTAAAAACGAAAAAAGTGCATAGGGCTTGTACGGCCTATAACTATAAAACAATATGTTATTGTTAATAATACATTAAAACAAAGCTGTAGGCAAGTTATAAAATTACTAGTATTATAAAGCTACTTTTGATGTTCAGAATTTAATGAAAGTCTATAGACTATACAATATTTGTTGAAACTGAGTTGGCGACCATTGGCAGTTGCTTAAGCAAGTTGACCCTTCTTGACGCAATATATACATGTACATGTACATGCGCAATATATACATGGTATATGCAGCCTGGGAAAAAATTTCATACTCGATCGCCACTTTTTTCAATTAATTTTCAAGCGCCAAAAGCTACGTCCTTTATGGTTATTCCTCCACTTTCCCTCCTCTACTCTCACCCTCTCCTTTCCTTTACTTCTATTTATTAATCAGTCACTTACTTCATCGAGATTCGAACCACGGACTCTTGCTTGACACACGAGTCTCTTAACCGCTAGGCCGCGCACGATTGCTGTTGCCATGATGAATCCTTGGACGTATTTGAAGTAGCCATTGAAATAAACTAAATATTCATGAGAAAATAAATATTCATAATGACGTATTGCACTATCATTGGCCGGCTCATGCGACGTCATGGTTGTCGACGTCATGCGTTGCTGTTGACATGGTTGACTGGCTGTTCAACTTAGTTCTGCACGATGTGTGCATCCAAAATGTGCTCTAAAAACACATTTTGTCTATTTTTTTTCACCTTATTAACACAGCTTCCTGGATTCCTCTTGGTTGAAATCAAAAGGTGAGATGAATATTAATATGTTTGGCGGCAGATAAATTGACGATCAAGTATGGAATTTTTCCCGCAGCCTGCAGCCAACAAAATTAGTAAAAAATAGGTGTCCTAAGTAAGGATAACCAGATGAATGATGATGATCAACTTGATAAGAAAATTTTACAAAGTCATGAAAGTAAAACGTCTGTATTTATATTTCAGTTTCTCTTTGACAAATAACCCTATAACATGGCTCAGATTATTCGAAGCATGATGTAAGTATTGGAACAGTTATGGGAATTCCCGTTTTTTACCTAAATTAGTTGTAACATTACATTGACGCCATTTTGAATCAGCTGAAGCAACATGAACAATAAATTTTTCGTCGATTTTCTAATAAAAAATATCCTCCTACCTTCAACAATTACGAACGAATACTCCACAAATCCCACTGTAATTTATAAATGAGTTGTTCCTCTTTCCAGAAAGTCCATCATTTCGCCCGTTTGTTTGGCAAATTGGAAGAAACCGGCGCTCTAATTTCACCAGTTTTCGGTGCCTTGTTCTCAAAAAAATCCCTGGATTTCTCGTCGTCGCTAGATTGTTGACCCCAACATTTGCATAATCGATTGCATAGGGCGCCCTCTGTTGTTGTAAGTTACTATCACGAATATTAAAAGTAAAGAGCACAATAATTTTTATAAAATTAGTTAATTCAGTTACTTTAATAAAATAATTCATGGTTAAAATGTATACATAAGGAGACAAAGATCCTCCTTTCCCCAGCAACATGTGAAAGCATAATAACTTTCACAGATTATTTACTGACTCGAACTTTTCAGTTCTGTCATCGATCGACGACACAATACAGCTAGCTAGCTGTTTAATTTTAATGTTTTTCGAGATATGAATGACTGAATGTAAAAGGAATAAAATTGTTTGATTCCTACTCCAGTAAATAATTAAAGATCTCAGCTTAAAGATGTTTATGTGTTTTATGGAGACTGTACTTTACTACTTTTAGTGCCCAAAACTTCCCCATTCTAAAACGTTTTGCAATAAAATCAACCGAAATTTAACCAATAGAGGGCGTCCTTTCGGTTGCACGTTGTGAAAGTTTAGCTGGTAACCTTAAATGGTTGCACGCAACTCGCGTTCGAAATAAACGTTCGGGCTACCAGTTGCCATGTGAGGTCGTCCTTTTCTGCTTGGAATATTCGAAGGTAGTGCCGTTTCTGTCGATGCGAGATATAAAATCAGTTATTTTGCAAATATGTTCATGATTTTTAGGAGACTTAATCCAAGAGTTTAATCGACCATATTCCAAAGTACTATAATAACTGTAAATTTGGTTGATATGGAGAAGAATAAAGTCAAAAAGACAAAATTAAAATCTGTCGCTCTTCAAGTTTCAACATGTTCAATGTGCATGATGTGAATTTCGCATGATGTGACGTGTGTTTTTTTTTTATAATCGCAGTGGCTATTTATTGTTAATTTCGGCAGCCGTGCTGCGATTTCCAACTGCTATAAACCTATCAGTACCATGATTACGGAACCATAGGCTTAAATCTAATGTTAATGGACTTTTCCCTTTAAAAAAAAACTATGATTGATAAATAATAAAGACAGGAAAGAATGTTGCAAGGTGACGCTGCTTTTTCTACATATATCATCTCATTGAAGGCTAGCCATTGCAAAACTGATGATAAGACATGAATCTGGGACTGAGAAACATTTCCAATTTAGTTAGAAAATACTTTTTTTCCTACTTTGTACACTACCGCTGAAGTGGCGTCAGGTTGCAACATTCTTTCCTTGGAGATAACTAGGAACAGATGTTGCTACTTCATGCCACTTTTTTCTTCTCATAGCACTGCATTGCAGGTCACTGCAAAAAATGTAGCTTGAGAAACTCCAGCTCCGATGCTCATCAGGAATTTGACATTCTAAATGTCGAATTCCAGATGAACCAGACTCATTCAGAGTGTGCTGAACTTTATGCCCCTCCCCTTTTCAGAATCCACCAATCAGCATGCAGATCTTTGTGAAGACCCTGACGGGCAAGACCATTACGTTGGAGGTAGAGCCCTCCGACACCATCGAGAATGTCAAGGCCAAGATACAGGACAAAGAAGGTGAGTATGGCTCATGAAACCAGCACCCGATTTCATCAAACTCTTCGTAACTTACGATGCATCGCAGCGCTGCGACGCGTCGTATCCCTACGATGCGTCGCAGCTGCGACGCCTCCTGCGATCCATTTCACGAAACACGTCGTAAGTGCGACGCGTCGTATGTGTATTTATAGCACAGCTCGGTGACTGTTTTATGTATTTAGTCGGCGTACAGTAAATAGTCGTCTGATTTTCAACAAAGAGTCGTCGGATCTCAGCTTGAAATTTGTTAAAACGTAAAACAAAATGGCGGTCGTGCGATGCAATTTTGAAGGAAAACAAGCTCTCAGTGGACTGTGTAGCTACTTTGAAATTGCAACTCTAATATTCCGGTCTAGTTCATAATTATTCAATGAATTTTCAATTTACAACTTTACACACATTGCCTCGGTATTATAATCTCGTTAATGTAATTTTTATGGCATAAAACTGGCTAAGAAATGACTCTTCTTATTTTGCGACGACCACTAGACTTAACTTCGTCTTAACTTGCGACGTGTTTTAAGCCGTTGTCAAGGAACTTACGACGCATTCAACACATCGCAACTTTCGTGAAATGGAAGATACGACGCGTCGCGAGTTGCGATGTGTTACACGTCGTAACTCGAGTTGCGACGCGTCGCAGCGCTTCGTGAAATCGGGTGCAGAGCAGAAATGGAGGTACTTGTGATTGATTACAAGTCCATCAGATGTCAATTTCATCTTCTTCATGTCATCCACACGTAGGACCAAATTACTCCTAGAACTATGAGGCTCCACGTCGTGGAGCCTTGAAGCGTGCGCACATATGATCGAGCGATGATTTTCGGTTCGCTCGGAGCGCGCTGCGGGGGGTACGGTACAAGCGAAATGATAGTATGCGCATGCGTTACGTACAAGTGCTTGTACCTTCCCCCCGCGGCGCTCTCTGAGCGAACCGAAAATCATCGCTCGATCATATGCGTGCACGTTTCAAGTGTCAGGTTGCATCAGTGTGGAAAGGGCATATTTTTCATCATTTTAGCCAAAAAACCGACAAAATCCAGTGATGTTTGTTCTGTGCATATTTTGTGAGTATGTCATGAGGTTTAGTACGGAGTTTGGGGGCAAACTGTGCAGCGGTTCTGTGGGAAATTTCTGCATTTTGATGGATGTTTTTGTACTTAATTAGTGTTTTGTGCTGAAAACAATTTTGCGGGGTTCTTAATCTATGAGGCTCCACATAGTTCTAGGAGTAGGACCAAGTCAAAGTCAGGTCACAAAACCTCACAGGAATAAATAATGTTGTTACAGGAATTAATAACAGACATTTTTCGTCTCATTAAGACAGCTGAACAACTTTTGAATATTTAACAATTGTTGACTGATGTTTTGTGGGATATGTCGTTTTGTACACCCGAGGGGCGCATCTACATGTATGTGCCCCGAGGGTGTTCAAGACGTCATATCCCACGTCACAGCAGTCAACAATTGTTTTGTTATACCTCCGTCTAGGATTCTTTGGATTTTGATGTTAAAATCACGAAAACAAACAGCGGTAAACACAACAAACATGACAATCGTACGTCAACTCACATGCATGTCGCGTGCTCGAAACAGAATGATCGTCTGCTAGTTCACTGCTCCCACTCATGTGTGGAAACATGGTGAAAGCATGAGTACCAACGATAGAAGTGTTTCACACCGTACTTAACGCATATGTTCCAAGTCATGGCACACTCCCTGTGGGATATCACGCACGAGATCATGCCATGACTTTTTACAAACTTAACATGTGTTCTAGTCTAATGAAAATATAGTAATATCCCTAACTCCCTAGGCCTTTTTGCTAGGATGAAGCCTCAATCCTGCAAAATCCTCCAATTGGCCTCATGAAAAAATAGCATATACATGTAGCCTCAATCCTGCAAATTCCTCCACTATTTCTTGAATATGGTTCGTGGAGGGATGACCACTGCCTGAATCCTGCAAAATCCTCCGGCTATGTCTGTCAATAGGCTGAGGCAGAGGCAGTGACATCCTGAAGCAGTGCGGAGGATGTTAAGTATAATCAATGACTAAATTTATGCACGGCTGAGCATTAACAACACAAGGTCCGGCCCAAGACCTTGACACAGTGCGTACTCTGAAATCAGCAACGCACTTTGGCCATGTAACCTCAATCCTGCAAATTCCTCCAATTTGCAAAAAGGATTTTGGAGGATTCAGGGCGGTTAGGGTTAATGGTCTCTAGATTGACTTGTGATTCACTTGTGATGTAATTGTGACTCAGGCAGCTTTAAAGCTATAGTCCATCATTTGCAGCTATACAAAAAGTAACTGACGTAATTATTGTTGAAAACCGTGCTTGGTTGAAAGATAGTGAGGGAACTAAACTCCCTGTGAAATTTTTGGGGAAGCTGTCATTTTGAAGAAATCAAGGAAAGAAGGCCTTTCCAACGGTGCGTCTTAAGATGCACCGTAGGAAATTTCTGTTAGTAGTTGTTTTTTTTATTCGACGAAGCGCATGCAAGCATTGGCACTATGCACACGCGCGTGCGGTTGCTATATTTCGTCGGATCGGTGCGCGACGACATCGCGTAGCTGCAATCGGCTCAGTGAGAACGTGTCGGGGACGCTGAATTCAGGGCCAATTCAAAACATGATTCAGCAACTTTTGATATGAAATCGGGTCCTACATGTAGAATGCTGTTTTTCTCGGAATATATAGCTGAAGTTGAGCTGAAACGTCATCAGGTTAGTTGTTTAGCACCCTTCTTCAGATTTTTAGTACGTTTGTTGCTTCAAACGAACAAAATGCCCAAGTTACAAATGATGGGCTATACCTTTAAATCCAGGGATCCCTCCATACCGATTTGCCAATGATATGGAGCCGGTCTTATGATTGCAGGTATTCCTCCGGACCAGCAGAGGTTGATCTTTGCCGGCAAGCAGCTCGAGGATGGACGCACACTGTCAGACTACAACATCCAAAAAGGTATCGGAGTAGTATCTTGATTATAAAGAAATTGGTTAGAGCACGATTTAAACTTGCGACCTCCGGATTACCAATAACCCGGAGGGTTTTGTAGTGTTTGTTGGGGCTGTGGTCCAATGGTAACAGTGTTTGACTTTTGTGCCGTGGTATATGGGTTCGAATCCTGACGGGAACGTGGTCCTTGTGCTCTTAAGCAAGGCACTTTACCATTATCGCTTCATTCTTTGGATGGGACGTACATGTAAAGCCGTAGGTCCCGTGTGTTGTGTAATGCACGTTAAAGAACCCAGTAACACTTACTGCCAAGAGAAGGGGTTTGCCCCGGTGTTTCTGAAAGTGGCAGCAATATGCGCCGCTGCAGCTTGTAAACCCTTAACAAAGGTGCTACATAATGGTCTCTTATTTCTCATAAACTTCACTAACCTGTCTTTAAGAACATAGACAGAATTACCAGTGCCTTGAGTACCTAATTTTAGGTAGATGCGTGTGCTATATAAGACTCCGGTAAGACTTCGGTATTGTTATCCATACTCCCAAGAAGATTACCTCAAGGATTTTAGAGTGTGGGTGCTAACTCTATGGGCAACATCTGAAGGGTTTAAAAGTTCAAAAGACTACATGTAGGAGAGTTTTAAGGGGATCGAAGCGAACTCTGCAATATCAGCCGACATTTGAAGGAAAAAAAGTAGGGGGATAAAAAACGCGTCAAACGGGTGGCATGGGAGCCTTGTGTGTAAAGCGCTCGCCTCTCACCAAGGTGACCACGGTTGCAATCCTGGCCGCGGATCGCGTGTGAGTAGAGTTGTGCGTTGGTTCTCTCCTGTTTCACGAGGGTTTTTCTCCGGGCCCTCCGGTTTTCCTCCCTCCGGAAAAATCAAACACTTTCGATCTCAGGCTGTGCTCCGTGGTCATATATGGGTCGATGTGGCCGGCAGCCATAGGCGCCTTTACGTGCCAGCGGCCCGACCACGTTGTAGCCGCGTCCTTCGCAATTCAGCATACCAGCTGCGAGTAAGGATGATTAGCCTCCCAAATTATTGGCTGTTTCGGCACTTTTGCCGAAACAGCCTTTGTTTTCGTTAAGATTTTTTTTTTTTTCTTTTTTTTTTTTTTTCTTTTTCAGTCATTTTGCCCATAGCATTTGTACACGTTTTTTTTGTCACCGGCACTTTGGGCACTAAAATCAATCCGATTGACTTTATACTTGGCACACACTTAGACCAGCATCTGAAGTTGTGTGCCGAACATTGACGTCATCGTGACGTCATCGACTAATTTATTATAGAATTTTGAATATTTAATTTTTCCCATAGACTTTGTACACAGAAATCGAAAAAAAATTGTCGATTTTCAAAGGGCATTTTTGACTCTTTGCGAGTAATTCATTTGCACCAATCTTTGTCCAAGCAAAGACCCTAATTCAAACAACATTGTGTAATGATGACGTCATGATGACGTCATCCGGTGTGTATTTATAGGCAATTAAATTGTGACACTTTTAATATTTAAAAATGCATAAGAAATCAACCGTACGCGTCCGCAGCATTCTGTTACCGGCAAGTGGTAGAGTAGGTTAAGGTCTTTATTTCATTCAGTGTGCGTGAAATCACGTGACCCTTGCTTCCGGTCGAAAAAGGCCAAAACCGGAAGTGGCTTATTATTTGAAAATGGTAATAGATATGAACTTGCTTTTAAGGGTGTTAGTCTCTTGGCTGAAAGTATTCTTCAAATCATCTACCAATGACGTCATGCAATCTTCGAGCGCCATCTAGCGACAGGTTGAAAATTTGCAAAAATGTATTTTGAATAGATGTCTGTGGCGAAGTTTGTCGGAATCGCCTAAATATTGGTGTATATGATGACCTTGACCCACTTAAGACGTGTGCAAAGTTTTAGGCGAATGACGTCATCAGACCGGAAGTTATAATAAAAAGACCCTTTTTCATTTGAAAATTCCTGAAAAATCAGCCATGGCAGTTTTTATGTTAGTTTTTACTTTAATTGTCGATTTAAGGGTAGGTCTAACACATTTCAAAGCTTCAAGGCAATAAGCGAACTCGGACATGCCCTGCGCACGCTTAAAACTCCAGGTTGACAATACATCTGCTCTAAAACATGCACAGAACGTCTATATGTACATACACGTACAGTACGTTACGCACATACTGTACATGTACATCGTACATGTAATGTCAGTCAGCCTGCAGAGCACGTGTTGCCGAGGTCAAATCCTGTCCACATCATATCACAGTGACCGTTTTAGCCGATTTTCGGCTAACTTTGACAGATTTTATGTTCGTGCATGCGCATAGTCAGGGACGTATAATAAAAAATCATAATGCCGAAAAGCCCTATGTTACGTATTTAAAGGTGCAGTTTTTCTGCAGTGGGATTTTCCACAAGTCTTTTCCTATACAACACTGATATCTTACTGAGTAGTTCTGAACTACGAGAATTACTATGAACGAGAATTACTATCAGAAGGAAAGAGAAATCATATTTTTTTCGCGCTGTCATTCAATTGAACATATTCCTAAGGGTCAGAATATCAAGTAATATTTCATGAAAAATGTTTCAGTTCAAAGGCATATTACAAATTTAAAGGTGCAATGTTTCTGCAGTGGGATTTTGTTTTTAGCCCGTTAACTTTGTACACGTGTTAGCCCATTGACTTTGTACACGTTTTCAAGCCACCATTTCTATAACTTGGCGATCTAGAATCGTCATCAATGTTACAGCCAAGGAAGACCCTCATACAAAAATTATGCCAAGACTATGACGTCATGATGACGTCATCACCTAATTTTTTTTATTGATTTTTGAAAATTTACGTGCATATTATGAAGTCCTATATCTACAGAACTGTAAGTCTGATTGGGTTGAAACTTGGTATGTGGCTAGACCGGGATGTGTTATAGGTAGAAAAAAAATAGGTGGTCGAGACCTGAACATGATTTTTGCGGGAATTGATAGAATTATCGAGGGTCTTCATTTTTTAAATATGTGCAAATAAATCACGTGACCCTTTCTTCTGGTTGAAACCGGAAGGGCTTTGTAATTTAAATTTGGTGAAAGACGCGAACTTGCTTTCAACGATGTTTGCTCTGGCTAAGTTGTTCTTTACCATAATATTAAAGTAATAGATGAAACTTTATGTGATGTCATCATGACGTCATCACGTGACATGTGACGTCATAATCCAAAGCCCTATGCGAATGGAATCACATATTACATTTATATGCCACCATTTATTATAAACAGAACTACACATCCTTCGTTGATGGAACACATGTCACATGTCACAAAAAGCTACCGAAACAGCCCTATGTTTGTCCACAAACATATGTCTAGTTATTATTATTATTGCACCACTTTTTGGGCAAGCACCATTCCAGAAACAGGAATAAACAATTTGTATTTCCTGTTTTAGAATCGACCCTCCATCTTGTGTTGCGTCTGCGAGGTGGGATCATTGAGCCCAGCTTGAAGATCCTGGCAAGCAAGTACAACTGCGATAAGATGATCTGCCGCAAGTAAGTCCTCCGGATTTTGTGTTCAAATCAAGACAAGGCAACTAGATAACGGTTCACTTTTTAAACCTCGGTCACTGTTTATGACGACTCACTATCACTGAGGAAACTTGTCCATTATAGAGCATCATGAGGATTTGCCTCGCTTAGGGGAGGCAGCTTCTTCGTCCGTTGGCCACTTTGCAGGCAAGTCACCCGCTTTTCGAGTGATCAACCGTAGCAGCCTAATTTGCACGAGCAACTCATGAACACACACATACGTATTTTCCGCTTTTTAAAGCACAATGTACAGCAGTGATAATACAACTAGGTCTGCCCCGAATATATTAAGTCATTGCCAACCATATATTTGAATGGCTTTTTCCGGTTTAAATTTTCAAAAAAACAAAAAACAAACTATGCACATACGCACGCGACTGTGATGTTATTTTATTGTAAAGTTGCGGCGCCTTATTGTGCAACTTTTTACTGGCGCTTTCGAATGTCTGAATATTCGGTCAAATGCAATTTTGAATTGCAGCATGCAGTACTGTATGTATAGAATGTTCATAAATTTGTGCCATATTGCAAACACTGGGAGTAAGCTGTTCAAAAACACACATAACTTAGTGTATGGTGTATGGGGCATTCGCTAGAGAGATCACAGCTTGCTGAAAAACAAGTGCGAGTGCACAATCAGCTCTGGTCATGGTGCAAGAAGTCTTGCATGAAATGGATCAAACAATCCCTGCCAGAGCTTAAAAATGTGACACCGGAAAATGCGACACCAGTGGCACATATGGAAGATCATACTTTCTGTCAATTTTCTGGACAGACATTCGAAAGACATTCGAAAGCGCCGGTAAAAAGTTGCACAATAAAGCGCCGCAACTTTACAATAAAATAACATCACAGGCTGACCACCAAGTGACATGCTCCTGCCAGAGCTTAAAAAGGAGTTCAACCAAATACATGTAAGCCTCTTACCTTCTCATCCCCTTAATCAGGTGCTACGCTCGCCTGCACCCCCGCGCCACCAACTGTCGCAAGAAGAAATGTGGCCACTCCAACAACCTCCGCCCCAAGAAGAAGCTGAAGTAAGCTGCTCGTCGACCTCTTTCTCGGACACCGGAGCACAGACCCTCACGTTTCATTGTCACAACTTCAACGCAGCTAATCTCAATGTTTCCTACAACTTTAGAATATGCTTCAATGCACATGTACTCAAAAACAAAATCATCATGAAAGCCAGATGACATAGTTTTTTTAATGAAATCATTTTTTTGTCATGGCTAGTTGGAACATGAAAAAGGCTAACAGTAACCTCAAAGGTTAACTGTAACCTCAAAAGGTTACCTGTAACCTCAAAAGGTTAACTGTAACTTCAAAAGGTTAACTGTAACCTCAAACTTGAGGTATGGATTGTGAAATACATGTTTAACAGACTGGTAAATAAATTCAAAGGCGTGGAATAAACAAACTGCTGAGTATCTTGTACTGTTTCTTTTGGGTCTGTCTGCTGGTTTTGAGAAAACAAAAGAAAGTGTTTACACTGTTAGATTACACTTATCCATGATGAATTTCATTCAATTTGATTGATGTGTATTGAGTTATTCACATTGAGTGTGAACCTAGTGTTAGTGATACCATCATCATGACATCGGATTGAACACCTTTATAACAAGGTTCTCCAGACTTAACAAATTACCTTTAATTGTATAATCGGTAATAAAAAACAAAGGAAAAAAAAGAAGACTTTGGACATAACATTTTCGTGTTATAAGCAGGATGTTGTATTAACAGTGCTCTTATCAAATCTACAGGTTGCAAAATTGCAATTTTGCAGTTTCAGTTGGTGCATTACACGGGCATGCAACTGGGAAATTCAAATTCAAATTTTTTCAACAATTCAAACTTTTCCCAGACTTTGTACAGCGTTTTTCTATTTCAATGGCACACATAAAAAAGTAAAAAAAGAGGAAATCAGCTGATCCGAGGAAATGTGGCATGCCTGATTACACACCCGAAAACTGGTAACGTGGAACACTGAATGACATGGTTATTGGCAAATATTAAGTATTTTCAACGTCATGCAGTATGCTGCATCTGAAAGTATCTTTTTGGCAGCAGACAGCAGCAAGGGCGGATCCAGAACACAATTTTCGGGGGGGCCAAAAAAAATTTGGTCCCCCAAAAATGTGGGTCAAAAAAAATACGGCGTGGGGTTCGGGGCCCGCTTAAGGGCCCCGAAAAATTTTTGGATTCTAGATGCTCTGTGGTGCGATCTGAGGCAATTTCTGACCACTTTAACCAATGTTTTTTTGAGGAAAAGATGGTGGTGTACTCATTGCCTGCCTTTATTGCGATGTCACATAAAAAAAAAAAAAATTGGTTTCGTTTTGGGGGGGGGGGGCCATGGCCCCCTTTGGCCCCCCCTGGATCCGCCCTTGGACAGCAGTCACTGTTCAATACCACCAGCCTTAAAAACGTTCGTGTCCCCCCACCAAGGACATGTCATGCTTTCAAGAGTTTGTAAGAATATTCAGTCGAGCACCTTTATAACAAAGTCCTTGGGACTTTACTAATTACCTTGTGATAACAGGTACCTTGTGTTATCAGTAATAGAAAACAAAGACTTGGGACCTGACATTGTCAGGATAAACAGTGCTGTTATCAGGGTTCGACTGTACATGTGTATCACTGTGTTTCTGAGCCTTTCGCCAAGGCCATCGTGGCTTAACTTGCTGGCATCACTGAGACAAAGCGGCAAAACCGCGAAGCGACTGAAGCGAGAGACGACACACGCGAGTGGCGAAGCCACGAGGGCCTTTTCCAACTTGTCAAGAATTTCTTATGTTTTTCTTTATAATCATGATTTTTGCTATCCCAAAAGGGTAGCAAAATTCCAACCAATCATCAGCCTTTTAGTGCGCGCGTGGCTACTACCCGGATGCGCCTGGATGCTTGCACAAAAAAAAAAAAAAAATGCGAGTCTAGTTTTCCACGACATCGTGACCGCGTAATTGTTCTTACATTATGTTATTTTAATTTTACTTATAAAAGTATTTCAAGAAACTATTTGAGTGTATGAACTTGTTTTTCATCAGAACTTACTGTTATTTGCTCTTACGTTTTCCTTACTCGCCCTTCTGTCACAAATGGAAGCAACTAGGCAAGATCCGCGTTGTGATTGGTATACCTTTCGGCACTCTTCTTATTTGCATAAAAACTATGAGTATTTCAACAAAATTAAGTTGGGAAAGGCCCTCGTGGCGTCGCCACTTGTGCGTGCTGACTTAATATTTGCTCCAGTCGCTTCGTGCTTTCGCCGCTTGCGTACAATGGCCTTGGCGAAAGGCTATGTGTTTGTAGGAACCACACTTCCACACAAAAGAGAGGAGTCCCAAGGTGTACCCGATAACTACCGATTGATATAATCCATGTCCCAATACATGCTCCAACCTAGCACGTTATTACTGTACATTCATGGAGGCCCCCTCAATGGCGAAAGCATTGTGCCTGCTACTGAGATAATTCCGTCATAGGGGCAACGGCGTAGCCACGGTTCTCTCCATAGGGTATTCACCGTGCCCCACTTCCAAATCCATGAACAATATAACTCTCGGAGGCGTTCGAGACATACATTTAAAGCTTTATCATGTGATTTTCTGTACCATAATTCAGGGGGTAATTGGGAAAAATTTCCATCCAAAGATGACATCCCTGAAATAGCCCTGAAGCCCATCGGCATTGTGGAAAATGATGCCTGACGCTCCATGGCAAAATACAGCACTTTTAGGGCCCGATTTCGTCCGAATTTCAAAGAAGTGAAATACAAGCTCGTAGTTCTGTGCACGGCTTCCAACTTCCAAGTTCATGACCTACAAAATGATTAAATAGCAGTGAATTTGAGGGATAGCAACTCGTAATTTGGCCGGCGTGGAAGAATTTTGGCCATTGACTGGGCTGCAACCATAACGATATAGATCATGTACATGTTGTTCATTTTATGGGATGTGCAAAATGTGGCTGGGGAGGGGGAGAGAAATCAGTCGCTGAATAGGGGAGCAGTCCATGTACATCGGGCATGCACTAGGCTACTGTTGTAACTATGAACTTGTGAACTCTCCACTTCTGTAGCCAACGCAAAATAGTATTCATGGGCATGATAAACGGGCGGCAGATGGACTAAGTCAACACAGCAAGTCCATAGTGCAGGCAAAGGCCAGCATGGTGATTAGGCAGTAACTGTAACCAAAAAAAGAAATTGTAGCCACTGTTACAATAGGCTAACATGTATTAGCCTTATTTCATGTGTTGTGGACAAAACAGGCCTATATACATATACGTAGGTCAGGCAGCCTTCGTGGCTAAAAATAAACATGACGACTTTGATGGCCCTTTTTCAAAGCTCGGCTTCGTTTCCGATTCGCTTTATCACTTAAAGCTTTTAATGCTCCGATCAACATTTTAAATAAGTCACTTGCTTCATATATCATACGGTTATGAAAATATAGTTTGATATTTCTGTAAGAAAACAGTGACTAATGTTGACACGGAATCTTCAAAATTAGGCACCCAAATAGCACTGTTAGCAGGCGGAGCCGAGTGAAGACCAAGTTTTGGAAAATCTCGGTAACGGTCGTCAAATTCAAAATAGTACATGACGAAGCAAAAAGTTCGCCCATACGATCCGAGTATAGGCCCTATATGTCTTGATGCCCTACTTTTTGGCAGATTTCTGACAGAATCTTCTAAAATGGTAATTTTCACAAATACATGGCAAATTTGTGTAAAAGAAAATGGTACATTTGTTTTAAAAACTTCAATCTTTTCAAACAAACACTTGCATAATGGGACAGGTTGGCTTAATTCGTCGCGACACAATTAACCACGTTTTATGCAATTTCATGACATCTTTAGGTGACTATAAATTGTTTATAATGTAATTTGAAACTTCATTAAGACAAAACTACAACATCTGCATGTGATTTTAAGTGTTTATAGTGTATTTCGAGTGATTCTGGGGAATTTGGCAGATTTTTGATAAATCTGACAGATTTTTAAAGCGCATTTAGCAGAATTTGGACATGAACTTACGGTCACCCTGGCGGCCGCGTACAACCATATATATTGTTCGGCGTTCGAAACTTGTTTGGAAAACACTTTCCGGTCTGTAGGTCTCTGTATAAACATTTCTCTTATATTAATAGTATGTGGGTAGTGTTGAGTGTTTGTTTGGTGGCTGTTCTTCTTCTGAAGTTGGCTTTGATTGTTCACGATACGGTGAAGATATGGAGAGCCGTGAATAAGCTGCCAAGCCCGCCCGGAGCGCACTGGCTGGCCGGGCACACCAACCAGGGTCCGTACGACCCGGGGTTCCAATGGCTGCTGGACACTGTGGCCGCCTTCCCCCGCGCCTACACCCTGTGGAACGGCCCCGTACCGATGCCCACGCTGGTCCACCCGGACACCATTAAACCCTTGCTGACCAGCCCCACGGGCTCCGTCAAGTCACCGCTGTATCTACTCTTCGATGACTGGATCGGGAAGGGGCTGGCTCTCTCCGACGGCGCGCTGTGGAAGCGGCACCGCCGGCTGCTGACTGGATCCTTCCACTTTGATGTCCTGAAGACCTACGTGCCGGTTTACAACGAGTGCGTCGAGGTGCTCCTCGGCAAAATGGTCAAGTTAGCAGCCGAGGGTAAACCCATGCAAGTTGAGCACGAGCTTGGTCAGTGCACCTTCGATATCATTCTACGCACTGCTTGCTCCCACCACTCAAATTGTCAGGTAGGATCTTCCATAAAATAATAAGACCTCTTGATCTTGGAAGCGCGCAGCCTATATTTTGGGGTTACATCTTTCAGATGGAAGATACACGCAATAGTAGGCCTATTGCTTGTCTGAGTGCGAGGCCTTGTTCAACTGTCAGTGTCATGAGACTTGAATCTGGTCCCCTTAATAATGGCCACTACAAGCCCAGATGAAGGTGGAGGCACTTGGCTTATTGAGTAGTTCGGAAAATAAAGTAGGTTATATAGGCCTTCGTTTCTATTTTCTAATGGACTCGAAGTCGAACTCGCAACGAGTTTCTGAGTTCAAAGGGTAAATACGGCCCCATCAGTTCCACCACAGCGGGTGTATAGTTTTGCAGAGTGCACCTGTGACCTGTGTTTTTTAATGTTTTGTTTTTGTATAAAACCACATATCCATGTAATGGGATATAGTAAGCCTCATGGGCCTTTGACGATTCATTTACTATCGGCACATAGGCCTATCCTATAGGGAAAAGTGACTTTAAGGTAGTGGCTAAGCTAGTTCCTATTGGTATTGGCTTAAAAAAAAATGTAGGGTATATTTAGACGCCTTGAATGTAAGTGTTTTTCTACTAAGATATAACTACTACTAATTTACGTAGATTTATGATGCTTTAAGATTTTGGTTTTAATGAAGTTGAGTGAGGAGTTAAAAATGAGTGTATTTTATATCATTGTGAATGCTGTTTAGCTTAAGGAGCCGTTAAAAGATGGGGAAATGGACCTCCTATCAGCGACTAACACCATGACAAGAATCGTCACATCACGAATGGTTGGCAACCCTCTGTACATCAACCCGTGGATGTTTCGCCTCTTCAGCCCTCAGTATCCAGCCTGGGAGAGGGCCGTTGGGTACGCCCACAAAGTGGGAGATGGGCTGATCTCAAAGAGGAAGGAGGAACTCAAGAAGAAGGTGCTTATAACTCTAAATATTCCATGGTGAAACTTTAGGCCGCAGGGTTCTGTATAGTGTATAGTGTTTACATGTAGTATGTGTGCGATTTACGTCACATCCTACGGTAATCATCACCCAAAAGTTTAAAATAAGACTTTCTGTATCTGTATATTAATGTCGGTAAAGCATCCCAGGCCGGGGGAAACATCACACCAACTTAGAGAGAAGACACTGAGAAGAAAGTACAGTTTTAGAGGTGGGAGTAAAAGCCCAGACAAATATTCTGGGGAAAACCCACGGAATCAGGTAGGGACTAAAAACCCGATACCCAGGCGGGATTCGAACCCGGGTCACAACGGTGGAAGGCGAGACAAGTACCGCTACGCCAACCTGACTCCCCTAAACTTTCGGTTGTTCAGCTAAATGCTTTTTACCACGCAGCTGTTTCATTGGCCTATATGGTTAAAATTGTTTAAACCATAATCCCCCTTATCCGGTAATATATAGTAAGTGACTAATGGGTCATACACGCACGCACCACTGCAGGTAGCGCCCATTGGCAAAAATGCTTTGTACTATTCCGGTTCCATTGGCTCCAATGAAGCTACAACGTGTGGGCGTGGCTTAAGTGTAAATGACGTCACACTTACGAACCATGTATCTTCGATCATGGGCCTACTTATTCCTCGTTTGTCTCATTCCACGATATTTCGTTTCTCAGATGGAGGATGGGGACCCTTTGACTTCCCCCCGAGATTTCCTTGATACCCTTCTCCTTGCACGTGACGAAGATGGCGTCAGCCTTAGTGAAAAGGAGATCGCTGACGAAGTCAACACGTTCCTCTTCGGTGGACACGACACCACGTCTAGTACCATGACGTGGGTGCTGTATGCGATGGCCAAGTACCCTGAGCACCAGACTCGGGTCAGGGAGGAAGTGGACGAGTTGCTGGCTGACAGAGACTCTGATTGGATCACCAGGTAGGTGCCTCGATCTACAGACTTGGCCAATCACAACTCGTGATTTAATTTGACCAAAGTTATGTCAACCTATAGAGTGAATATGAACATTGCCGTTTGAATAACTCGTCATTTGACTTGAAACTGGAGTGGGTGACTGTGACTATTGTGTCGACCTTTGTAATGATTATTTTGTTAGTGTTTGTAAGGACTCACGATGGGTTTGGTTACTTGTAATGACTCACAACTCATGGTTCCTAACCACAGCAATGATCTGAGCAGTCTGGAGTACACGTCTTTGGTGATCAAGGAGGTCATACGGATGTACTCCCCGGTCATGTTGCCGTCCCGCAGTCTGACTGCTCCCTACGATGTCGACGGCATCACGCTGCCTGTAGGCACCACAGTGGCCATCAACCTGTACCAACTCCACCACAACCCGACCGTGTGGGGCCACGACCACATGGAGTTCAATCCCGCCCGGTTCCTGCCAGGGAACCTGGCCGCATTGGACCCCTTCGCTTACCTCCCGTTCTCCGCTGGGCCTCGCAACTGCATCGGGCAGCAGTTCGCCTACAACCAAGTCCGGTTCTTGACCGCCAGGATCCTGAAGCGGTTCCGCTTGAGTCTGGCGAAGGGTGAACCGGAGCCCGTGCCCTGTTTGACCATCGTGGTCAGACCGGTGCAAGAAATACTTCTCAACCTGGAACCCAGGAATCTGTAAAGTATGCGGCGCGCATTCTCAGCGTCAATACGGGGGGGGGGGGGGGGGGGGGGGACATGTCCACTTTTTAAGGTGGGGGGGGGGGACATGTCCACTTTTTAAGGTGGGGGGGGTATCATATCGTTTCCCCCGGACCCCACGACGTAAGGGCTTCGCGCTCGCATTAGTTATAATGACCACCAGTAAATATTTTCTTCGAAAAGAGTTACCCAGAATGGCATTTTTGACACAGATTTATCCGCTATGAAAACCTGCAATTGAGCCACATCATAGTGTCCACTTTAACTAACAAAACACTTTTATTATAGAATTGTATTGAGCACTTTGTGGTAACAGCTTAATTGGTGCATTCATTATGATGGAATTTTGCGTCGGGGTGATTTAAACTCAATATTATGTTTTGCCCTTCATTTGTACCCACTGCTACATCAGATTCGAACCAGCCAGCTGATCCCGGCAAGCTCAGTGGTCGAGTAGTAAGACGCATCTGCACATAAAGCAGGAGGTCGTGGGTTCGAGTTTTGTACCACCCGAGTGATCATGTTTTCACACTTCACTTGGGGGTTACAAATTACTCACTCATCAATGGTATACGTCTGTGAAGGTTAAAACCTAATATTGGATTAATGTATATATAAGCTTCCCTATATAACATAATTATTATTGTATAAATTTGGTTAATTCACGGCACTTATAACTTTTGATGAAGGGTGTAAATAGATTAATACAAGTGTATTCTCACTACAGGTGCACGGAACTTATTTACATGTGCACATTTTTGGTGGTCCCAGCAGAGGGCTTGCTTCGATCTTCTTTTTTACCTCTGCAGCTATTATACTCACTGACTGACTGTCGCTTGTGACTATAATCAGCCTGGTCGGCTGGTGAAGAGAGAAGTGCAGTGCTGTTATGTATGATTACCACGTAATGGACCGATCCAGTAACCGCCCCATGGTATTCTGACCAATCACAGCCGTGATTTATGTCCGACATGCGTGCACCAAAGTTCCGACATGCGTGCATTTGCGCATGATGCGAGCGGCAGGGAAATGCAGTGTGGCATTGGAGAGGAGCACGTGTTAATTTGCCCACGTGCGCAGTGGGAGGGGCAATACTGGATCAGCCCATATAAAGTGCGGTCCTCTCTGTACACAAGATGTACATTTGAAAAGATCTCCAGTTTTGAAGTTGCCAGATTGAATATAATTTGTGCGTTGTTTGAGACCATCCTTAAATGTTTGCTTATAATTAATTGTCTTTGCAAGGTCCTATTAAAGCACAAAGTCACATCTAAAATGTACCAAAATGACTGCATGTTTTTTTTTGTGCGAAAAAAATGACAGATAATCATTGCCTATATGGCTCTATTCGTCAATTTCATGACCTTTAAAATACGAATGTACATGACTTTCCCTAACTTTAACTTCAGTAGTTGCAGATTTTCCTTGTGAAATCTATGGCCTGTACGAGAGGCCTGAATTAAGTAGGCCTTCATTAATATTGGGGCTTATTCATTTATCAACGTGCATTAATCATCACGGCTACGATCGTTCCTTATGTGTACGATGTTGCTGCGCCTTGTGGGTTCCCATGCACCATGCTAATGTGCATATTAATCCTAATGTGCATATTAGGCAGTAATCTACAATGACGTCATTGGGTTGCACAGCGGTGATCAGAAGAGGGCGCTTCACTACTTGTTCCCCATATCTGGTCAAAAGCAGTGTTTTGTCCAAAATGTTTACATTTTTCTCCGAATACGCTGCCCGGGGGATGTTGTCCAATGATTTGATGACTTTTTTCAACCAAAAGTGGCACTATTATGAAGTAGTTATGGTGGTTTTACATTTATGTAAAAATTGGCAAAAAATATTACTAAAACACAAAAATTCGCTTTTTGCGCCAATGGCTTCGAAGCCATTATGATTCCTGTATGACAAGCATCGATTTTGGTGAAATGGATAGCTGCCTCCAGGTAAAGAACCTTGGCTTCTCCTTACATAACTCTTGACCCACATTTACTCTGCATTGTTCTTTCAAACAAAAGAAGAGAAACCCAATTTCCGATGTTACAATTCACCCACAATATGTTTGTAAAGACAAAATCACCCGTGCGCACGTTGGCTCATTCAACAAATTGAGGGCGCCATTTCCATTCCGAAATAGGCGCCCCGCGAAAGCAACGCGATGTCGGCTCGTGGAACACTAGCGAACTTGTACCCGAACAGTGCATGCTGTCTGCGACTCACTTGGGACTACGGTTGAAGTCTAGGTCACGACATCAAACTGGTGAGTACAAAGTTCAAATTCATAGTTCGAGGAATAGGGGGAACTTTGAAATTGTGAAAAAAAATGTTGGCCCTAGACAACTCACGTGGAGTACATACATACATGTATAATGGGCCGGCCTACCCTTCATAGGCCTTACGTCATGTATGTACGTTATGTAGTTTTGCCAAAACCTCTTCGTTGACAATTAGCCAAAAATTCATTCAGTTGTACTAGCTGACACTGTTACCTGAGTAATGCTTGCTGGTGTACGTGGTGACAATGTTATTAGTGTTGTGAACTATGATGAACATTTGTTCGATATTCAACCGTCCGGAAACTGGGCATAAAAACAGTTGATGTACCTTGGCAGAGTTGGCTGATTTTGCGCATGTGCCCAATTTCCGGACGGTCGACGTAGTCTAGCTATAGGCCCTCGTGTTCCCCCGTGGTGCAGTACAGAACAAAATAAATAATCCAATGTAAACATTTAAGAATTTCTTACAAGTTTAATAATGTAAAGGCATAGCCTAATGTCTCCACTCATGTCTCATCCAGCCTCATGTGTGTTAGAAGATTTTAATTTTATGTTGGGTGCCGTAGGTCACGCTGCGCTCTTCAAAATAAAATGGAAAATCGCGCCAAACGTTATTATCTCACCTTGTACGGAGTAGAAAAACTCATGGTAATGAATGAAAATACTAGACTTAGAGATTAACTTTTCTTTTCATTGCATGTGAACTTGAGTTAAAAGTTTTGCCCTTTAGCAAAGCACAGGAGGAGCAAAATCAAAGTGCGCCACGTTGGGGGGCCTTGCCATGTTAGATTCAACAATAACAGTAGAAGCTTTACTTACATGAGGTAGTTTTACATTAGGCACAGAAAAAAATGTTAAGCGTCCTGGTTTTTTGAAAAAAGGAAGGAGGAGGCCCTTTTTTCCCAAAATGGCCGCCCGACCCATTTTCCAAAACGACCGGCCTGGCTGTTTTTCAAGATGGCCACCAGATATTTTTTTTTAAATGGCCGCCACCTGGACACAGGAAATGACATGCCAGCTTTATGTGGGCTAGATGCCACAGACAAAGAGGCAAAAATGATGTCACTGTTTAAAATCTATCAATTTTTTTGTTTCCAATTTAAAAAAGAAGGAAAAAAAGAAGGCGGCCTCCCCCAAAAAGGAAGCGGGCCGGCGGGACTCTAAATGGTTTTTTTATTTATTTTTTATTTGGCCTAAATCCTGGTTGATCACTCAATAGTGTCATCTGATACAATCAGTGGGAACAAGTCGTGTGAGACACTGACATCTTAAAAATATGCATTAAAGAGATATTTTTAATTATAATGATCATCAGAGATTCACAAAGCAGGGACCATTTTAAAATAAGGATTAAGAAATAATGATAATGGGACTGGATGCAATGTGATGTCATAATGACACTACAGATGGCGCTATTGAATATGTTGGCCGCGGCCGTTTCGACCGTTTGTAGGTTGGTCCTCTGACCATACGATCAACTGAGGTCTATAAGGCATCAAATAACTTTAAAATTTAATACAGATATTACAGACTGAGGGAGTACAAGTCAGGTGCGTAGCCAGGGTTTGCCCGCTGCATGCAAAGTAGAATTTACTTCCCGTTTACTCCATTTCCACCGTCCCAGTTCTGTTTTTATCAGAGTCCCGATTTTGCTTTTAAAATGTCCATCACGTTGCGGCCACCATTCTGCACCCACCCTGGCTGCACCTCCAAATGAACGTTGCCAATGCAGTTAATGCATTGGAATCTTGATTTGATGAACTCAACAATATCACGGAATGATGAGCACAACAGGTATTCTGTTTGTCGGAAAAAACAATACTGTCTACTGGTAATCGAAGTGTCAACGTGAACGCATTTCGGACAATTCAGACATTTTGAAAACAGTCACTCCTGCTCGTTTTGGTATGTGGACGCCAATACATGACCTTTTTGTCAGAACCGATTCATGACTTGTTGTCAAATCTTAACGGAAGCAGAGTAGGCCTCTTTTGCAGACAGAGATCAAACGTACGATGATGCAACACTAAAGAATTGGGAAGCCAAGGATCTTGTGTGCGCATTCGTTGCTTCACGCACATGTTCCTGGACCACTGAACTCATCTGCATAGCTCATTGGCCATTAAAGGTAGCTAGAGTACATCATTTGTAGTTTGTGCATTATGTTCGTTTCAAGCAAAAAAAGTGCTCACAATCTAAAAAAGGGTGCTTATACCAGATGAAGTTTTAGCTCAGTGAATGCTGTAGGCCTATATTTCAAGAGAACAATATTCTAGGATCTTGATTTCAAATCCTAGTTGCCGAGACATGTTTTGAATTGCGCCCAAATTCAGCCTCCGCGACACGTTCTCATTCAATTGACTGCAACTACGCGATGTCGCGCACTGAATCGACGAATTATAGCAGCCGCGCGCGCGTGTGCGTCGTGTCAACGCTTGCACGTACTCATTCACGGCTTTGCCGAAAAAAACAATAAGCTACTAATGAAAATCTCCAACAATGCGTCTTGAGACTTTAATATAAAGTCAAGTTCACAAATGAAGTTTAACTATTTAAGAATGAATACATTAATGAACAGGTTAAGCCTGCGGTTATTTTAGGATAGGTCCGTTTGCTATTCTATTGTTGTGGGAGTGGTTTTGGTGGACGGTGACTTTACATCTAACAGCCAACTTTTCACATAGAGAGAAGTGCATTTTACATTGATTACAGTGGTCTAAATGCCATGATACCGAACCAAAACTACTGTGAATTGCACCCTGTACCTATGGTTGGCTCAAAATGAGGAAACAGGGGGACCCACTATAGCAACATTAGTATAAAACGTCGAGTCAGTGATTAAATTAGGCCCTACGCTTTAAAGAAAACGAAGTGTCTTTTAATGCCCCAGTTTAAATAAACCTGTACCAATGTGACAAAAATGTGTAAAAAGGGTTGCGTAAGGGCAAACACCCCTCCACCCTTATTTAAAAAAATAAGACACCCCTTAATTTTCGGAGTGGTATTGGCAGCGTATAATGACGCAATAGGTATATTTAGAGTTGTATATTTAGAGTTGTATATAAGCCTACGCACCTGAGCCAATGACTATGTCACATGCTGGCGTAGGATCAAAAGACATCGCTAACCGGTTCCCTCGAGATCGATAAACGAAGGATCTGACAGCAACTTGTATCGTTTCGTGTAAATGATGTAAGTATTTCTCTCCTATTTTGAACGACCCTTTGATATATAACGGTTTGCTCTTTTTTTCCAAACTTTGGCGTCTTTGAGTCGTTTGGGCTTACTTATAGGGATGTCAAATTCTTTTTTTTTTTTAGATGATTGGATCCTCTACAGGATGGGAAATGATCAAACCCATACATCTGAGGCGTTCGAATACAATGGTGAACTTGTTTATGTAAAATTCAGGAGAGACGGCCTGATTACGAAAGGAGAGTCCGGTCGCACCTACCTGGGACGAGTGAAGTCCGTCGATAGCTACTGGTTCCAAAGTAGTGAGCCCTGCATCGTGAAGCAGCGCGTGCAGGAAGAACAGTGGCAACAGCGCGGTCGCGCAAGAAAATTGACGAACATTTTACAGGTGTATAACGAATCCCGTGAGATGATCATCTTTCCCTTTCCTCGATTCACCACAGTCAAAACCTGTCCAGATGTGTTTGCCAATGATGTTGTTGACGAAGGTGCACCGTTAATGATTGAACCTTTCCTCGATGGTTACTCCTACTTCCTGAGTAACTCTTCTACCGTTAACGTTAGGGCTGAGGGACGGTACTCTGTGCTTACAGCATTCTGCCATTATACATACCATATCACAGATGGTGAGGTCCTCATCACCGGCTTTAAAGGAGTTTACCAGGACAACAGCTACACTCTCACTGATCCAGCTGTCCACAGCTGCAAGAAGGGGAAGTTCGGCAACTACGGTCCAACCGATCTCGGGGTGTACGGCATGATCAATTTCTTCGCACATCACACGTGCAATCGCCTGTGTAAAGATTTACTTAAACCCCACACGTCCAGGATTCCAAGGGAGTTGAATGAACAATTAGATGACTTCATCAAGAAAGCTATCCCGTACAGACGTGACGGTTCAACCTACATTTCCGAGTTGAGGAAGTATGGGCTAACGGAAGAAGAACTTTCAAGACTGCACGACAGAGTTGCAACAGCGCTCGCTAAGAAACCCAATCCGATTAAAAAGTTGGATAAGGCGGTTCATAAAAAAAAACGTGGTACGCGTAAGTAAATGTTATCAGGCACGTATCGTACGGCGACGAAGTCCTTTTGGGCTAAAGCGAGTCGTGATATAGAAAGCAACTTTCACTGGCTAAAATGTACGCATGTTTGGATGATAGACTGTATTTGTCCTTCACTCAAACGAGTTGGGTTAATAGGTTGGCATTAAGCCCAATGTTGGTCAACATACTAACTGCCTACAGTATTGGGCACATTCTTCCCACTAAAGGACAACAATTACAAGAGTTTACCCAGAGTTGAGGTAATTTACCGGCAATAACAATTTCCAACTGTGTTTTACCAGTGTTTTTTTTAACAGTGTTTGATGTGACGTTTGTTTGGCGTTTGTGCTGATTTCTTGTGTTTTAAATGTCCAATCGGCGTTACTTACAGTTGACCGTAGGCTTAAAAAAGGGTCCATGCGATAAAGTTTTCTTAGGAACACATTTTTTTGCAACATTCTACTCCTCTTAAATGCACGAAAACCTTTTGACATTCCTGTTTGGTTAATTTTTTTATTGACAAGTGCACTTCTTTAAACATGTTCCATGTTTTCCCGGACATCTGAAGGCGCTGCTGCAGACATGTCACTTCAGGAAGACACAGTTAGTTTTAGGGATTACCTTTTCACATTGTGAACCCAAAATGTGTTGACACAACAATGAATCACCAAAGAAAAGCAAAAAATTAAAAAAGTGGCAACTGTTGGTGCTGAAAGGGCTGTAGCATTGAGGTTTCTACCTGAAATGACATCACACTTTGGCTCATGAATATGGAAATTGACATTAGCATAACAAGCAATGAAGCGCCAAAATACCCTTAAAATTGGCGAAACGAAAATTTAAAATATGGTTAAATGTGACACAGGGGTGCAAGAAATGACACTGAATGGGCCCTGTCTGTGAAGACGAGGGTAAACCACCATAGGCCTACGTACACCTTGAACCTCATGTGCATTTATGTCAAGAAATTATCGATTCACTGCAAGATTTCCAAAACTCTCAGTAATGAATGATCAATTCTTTTTTCCAAAATATTGGAAGGGTAATAAGGAGGCTGTGAAATTCGGGAAACACTGACCATTTGTTGTCACGTCTCATGCAAAGCAGTAATAAACATACTGACGAATAACGGTCAATAATCGCTGTTCATGAAGTCGCTGTAATATTTCAATTAATTCAACGAATGTTTGAAACAAAAACAATGTTAATGTCATCATGCGAACATTTTGTATACATGACATATGCTATATGTATTCAATTAAAAAGTCCTATTTTATGATCATTTTATCTCTACTAAATTTAGATGAATGTCCGCGTTACTTTCCAGTTTCATTTCGACCTTTTCTTTTATTTGCTTTTTTAAGCAGTATTTCAGTTATTAATTATTTGATTATTAATTATATTAAATACTACATACAAACTGAAAATTTGTTGCAAAAACAAAAAAAATCCATAGGAGCACGGACGGCAAATGCTTAAATGCGTATTTTGATATCGTTTAATCTTTCAGATTTTTATGAGCTTTTGCGCGTATTCTTAAAGGAAACATGCAGTGGAAATTCAGCTCATCTTGTTTTCATGCACATTACTATGTGTTCCAACAATACATACAAGATCTTAATACTTGTTTTCATTGGAAGTGACAAGAAGGTGGTAGTTTTTCAATTGTTAGCAAATCCTTTTATCAATACATGTAAGAGGGTGCTATTTTATTATGCCACACAAGGCATTCCTTGTCAAAAGTGCATTAAAACAGTACAAAAACAGGCCATTCAAAAGTAGATTTTGAAGAATATTGGCAACTACTATTGTCCAAACAAGCTGTTTAACATGATGAACAAGTAAAAAACTCCAAGAAAATGAAGGAAAGTTTGATATACATTTGTACACAAAGCTATGGCGACGCTACTGTTTTGCCTTGAATGACATCAAGCTTTTACTGCTACAAAGGAGGTGGAAAGTCATAGTTACATGACATGACAAGAAAGCTGTTTTAAATGTATTTAAGTCATAAATATCCTATAACATGTTCCCTTTCAGACAGCCGAAAATAATGTTTGTCGATATAACGTTTGTACATTGATGCCATAGGCTAGCTTCGTATGCATGCAAAGAATTGAGGATTCTATTGGCTAGTTACATTTTTCATTTTAAACAACCTGTAAAAACGAATGACAGTTACTGCTTATATAAAAAAGTAAAACTTTTTCAGGAATAATTCAAATGATTGGTGGAAATAGCACAATACATTGTTGAAAATACATACAAAAGTGAACATTTTTATAGCACAACTTTGTTCGACAACATTGATGTAAATTTAAGAAACAATAAGAGACAAACCGTTGTCTGTGAGTGGGTCTTTTAAATTTCAACTTCTATCATCGCCAAGATTAACTTTAGAACACAATGCATTTAATGTTTGTGTGTTGGGTGTTAATTTTCATCATGCCTGTAACTTTAAACACCCTACATGAACACCATGGGGTCTAATACGAAATGATAAATAGTTCAAGTCAATAAAAAGAGCAATAATAATTGTTTTACAACGATTGATATGCATGTATATTGTGTTGTGTGAAATAACATTGAGGAAAAAAACAGTCACTCTCGGTTATCATATTATTGTAAATAATCTTGGTGATCGCTTGCTGAGTAAACTAATGTGGGAAATTCCATTATCCAAGTTTCCACGTAGGCTTGTTTTGGATCACTCGAATGTTGGGCGTCTCCTGGCAAAATGAGACAAAACTTAAAATTTGCAATTTCTTTAGCAATATATAAATTATTAACTTTTGAAGGAAATCGTCCGCCCACGTTTTAACCTTGGACAAGTACATGTGTTTCATAAATTTTAAATTATTTGCAGCGTGGTAATAACCCTGGCATATCTGTCCTTAATGGAGAAGCAACAGCAGTCCTCTTCGAGATAGTTGCAGACGAGCAAAATGACAAGTGTATATATTTTAAAATCAAACGTGCAAATTAAAAATTCATTGAAAAAAAATGAAACCGAAGATCATAGAGAGCAAAGCTTTAAAACATGTATTTAATATAGTTTTAACTTTTAAATGTTTGAGTTTTTTATTAGCTTTTCTACATTTTAAAACAATCTTTTACTTTTACATATATGTTGTGCTTAGATTCACGCTGTAATTGATTTTTTATAGCAGTTGTGATGTTGACATTACAGTTCACAAGTAAATTCCCGGATTTTTTTTATAGAAACTTGTTAATTAGATTTTGTTGTAAAATTAGTACTGCATTGTTCTGTTCAAAAAAATGCATCGTTTGACGTGAAAACGGTTGTATTATCAATAGTTTGTTTCACTGTGAAACAGATTATTTTGATGTATACCGTTGTAGCTGTAAATACAAATTCAGCTTATTATTTTAAATAATGGCAAAGATGAATAGTTAGATGTGCATAGTAAATAAATGAATCATTGCACTGTCTCTGAAAAAGAACGTCTTTGTAATGGCTGATTTTACAGTAGCCTGTATTTCACAAATATATCCACACTTTTCAAGACTTTCTGCCGTCATTGTCTCTTTATTGGAATGAAACACCCAAAACCATCAATTTCTACCTTTTAACCTTGACTACACGCAGACGACTACATATGATCGTACACAAAAAATATATTTACCTGTGTTCGCCAAGTATAAAGGATTTTGTCAAAATACATGCATTGTGACATAATCTCATAAACGTTGGTTACTACAAGACAAGATTGACTCCAAAACACCATAAATGCATTTAATTTGTGAGTGTTGACTGTTAATGTTCAAAACCTGACTGCAACTGTAAACACTCTACATGAACCAGGGGGCCTGATATTAAATGATAAATAGTTCAAACGAGCATTTTAAAACGATTGATATATATTGTGTTATTTGTGTTATGTGGAATAACATTGAGGGAAAAACCAGCTTATGCCTATTTTTGGTTATCAGATGTACATAATCAAAGTGATCGCCTGCGAGTAAACTAATGTGGGAAATTCCATTATCCAAAATAAACCAAATGGGAAATAAGGCGCTGTTAAAGTTGCCGCATATGCTTGTTTTGGATTACTCGAAATGTGCTTACAATTACTTAAAACATGCTTATGCGCATGCATTTGAATTATTTGTGAATTATTTTATATTAATAAATACCTTGGAGAGTTGATGGTTTCTGATTGGTCGAGACTCGATCACGTGGCCGGGCATTAACGGTGATAATGGACCGGCTTCAAAGATCAAGCGAATAAATGGCCCCTGAACCAGCATTGATCCAGCCCCGTTCAGCCCCATGCAAGCCAATGATTGGTCAAAATATAGTAACACTAACAGTCCTGCGGTAGCTTGAAACAATAGAGCACTGCACATGCGCTCAACCCCCATCGCGTGAGACTGACGCGCGCGTACGCAACACAGTTGCTAGGGATGCGTGCGTGCGCGAGCGTAAGGAAGTTTTGAAACGACATCGTACAGCAGTGCAGTATATACTGAGGATGTTTACGACGAAAGCGTAGATCTACGATTTATTTTCTTTGAACACTTCACCCACCGACATACCTTTCCTAAACCAAGCATCTTTGTAGTAATTCCGGACACAAGGAATGTGTAAACGAGATTTCAACTTCCTCCATCAGGTAAAGATATGAAAAAACATTGTTGTAATTTGTTTCGCTACGGCAGCAGTTTCTGTTGAGTTTACGTCGTTATAGCTGTTAAGCTAAAATATGGCCCATGAACATGAACACAAAAAAGTCTGGAAATATCGCCGAAAAGAAAGTCACAAAATTGGAGCATTTTAACTGTTTATTTCGTTAAAAAGGTATTTATTAAAGGGAATATTAGTGTGAGGATCCGGTCTTCATTGCGTGATAATGACCGGGTGTGGGGGTGACCGCTGTTAATGGACCGAGACGAAGTCGAGGTCCATTAACAGCGGTCACCCCCACACCCGGTCATTATCACGCAGTGAAGACCGGCTCCTCACACTGTTATTCCCTTAGTAACGATCTCCAACTCATGTTTAGCTCATATTGAATAAATGGGCCAGGGCTACGGCTTACAGATTGAATGCATACATTTTACATCAGCCTCAATTTGAGTCATGTCCTTCTCAGCTTTTCCACTTTGATGGAGTTCATTTGTTCCCGGAAGGTACTCAGTTATTAAGGGACAACCTGCAGTCTTGCATAAATGGTCTTTTGTGTAGTTTTTATTATTAAAGATGGCTACATTTTCATTTCCCTGGACTGCTCATTTTGGGGTGGCTGTCCTTCGTCCCTTGGGCCGCGCCCTAGTGCGCGGGTGGCGCCGACTGTGGTCGTGGGACAGGGTTCGGAAAGCCATATTAGGGTCGCTGAGCCTGTCCTGTGAAATGTGCTGACTTTGATTATCATTTTTTAATTCCAAACCATTACAACAATAACCCAGCCTGTGCCGGCTAGGGTTTACTTCCACGAAGTCGGTTCCGACCGCGAAGCATTCCAGTTATTTATGTCAGCGAACTTTGTGTTTCAATTAAGGAAATTACTTTAAAAGTTTTTACAAGTGTCCTATCAATTTCGGAGCAATTTAGAAGGGGCGTGTATATGCCACAGGTGGTTTTCGGAGTGGGGGTTATGTACCCCAGGTTCGGTGGGCCTGATCAACCCAATGGTTTGTAAGAGTCAGTTTGCCCAAAGGATTTCAGCAATGAAAGACTGGTATCTGGCCGTCTATTTATGTTGGTGGTGCGTATGGTGAAACGGAAAACAAAACATGCTTTGATTTGGCATGAAGATTTAATAAACACATTCAGGCTGCGGCAAATCCAATATTATGGTTAATGATGTTTTGATTGTATTCGTGTCTGAGTGTAATAACACTTATAATACGCCACTGGAGGAGAACAAATCAAGTAAATAATAACGCAAATAAATTTTGCAGTTTTTTGGATCAAACTTCGAGATGAATATCAAACGTGATAACCCATTTTGAATTTTGTTGTGGACATAACTAATACAGGATAAAAATATTGCTTTTGCGGACAAAAAAATACACGTCTGCATACATACGGGATTAAAGTTGCGCGTAACGCCCCGACCTCAAACCCGGATATACGCCACTGCCCTCCCTTACGAGTTTCATACTGAAATGTACATGTTGCGATGGCAATACAACGTTTACTCACTTTGGGATGAGATTTCCAACAAAACCAAAATCCGCCAATGTTCATTCTGAAATTATGAGCCTACACATTTCGAATTATTTGCGGCCCGACAATAATGCAGGCGTACGATTAATTGTGTACATTTTGGGCGTAAACTTGAGCCACGCAAAATAAAAACGAAGTTTCGTACTGTTGACAATTAGTAGTTACTGCTTTTTCATCCACCTCTGTGACCCGGGTTCGAATCCCAGCCAGGAAGACTTGCGGATTGGGTTTTCAGTCCAAACATGCCGTGTGTTTCCCTGGAATGCTATTGCGGGGTTGTCCACCTACCTCCAAAATGAATTATTTCTTTATACACCTATCTTGTATAATTGGCGATTTGTTTGCTGAGGGATTTGGTAATTAAGAGAACCCCCAAAAATCCCAATGACTTGGCTCAGGTCCTCTGGGTAACTGTTATCGCAAACCCTCCATTGTCCCAAATCCTCCATCGTAAAGGGAGAACAAAATTTTGTAAATGCATGTAATTAAAAAAGAACAGGAGTATTGGAAAACGTCTGAACTTTTTTTTAACACCGATGCTGTAAAAATAAATGTATAACAGAAAAACACGATGAGATTGCGACTCCAAGTGTGAAATGACGCTCAGCCCTCCCAACTTTTGAATGTCCGCAGGTGTTTCCCGACTTCACCAGACGACGTGCATAGAGTGATCAAAAATTGTAAAAACACTACGCGGCCTGAACGTAGCGCACTTCATCATATGTTTCCACTAGCGCCTTGCTAGAGCAAAACTTTTACCTCATAGGCCTAGTTCATAGTAAATGTAATGTCATCAAACACTGCTGTTCTCTTTTGTCCTTTACAAACCGAGCACATAGAGGGAACGAGTAGGTTGGTGAAATTTGACAACGACTGGTTTTCAGAGGGCCGGTCACGGCGATCTTTACCGGGGCACCTACTACGGGGAACGGCCCGTTGAGGGGAGACAGTGTGTGGTGAAACTGGCTGGGCCCGGAGTTGGCCTATACAAAGCTGATATCCGGACGTCGGAAAGAGCGCAAACATGTCCATGCCATTCTACCAAATGTACCTGATTATCCAATTCATTGAGTTCCTTCAACCCAAGATCTCGAAGATCTCCCCTCGGCCGCCTTCAAGTTCCTCGAATGTATTCGGATACCCAATAAAGTCAGGGGCAAGGAGGATGGATACAAGGCATATTCTACGGTGATGATCCCCGAAGGGGCCAGGGTTCCGATCCGGATCGAAGTTCCTAGGGAGCGAGTTCATCAGTTTCCTGATTAGCAACACCGTGTACCGTACCAAGGCGATGTGGTCCCGGACAGCGTGCCAGCAGCATTCAGTCAGAGTTTTCACGAAGAGAGAATTGTGGCCACGGGGCGTTGAAACATAGTTTTGAGAAAATCGACTTTAAAGTTGAACCCTTTTTAAACTGAAGATTTCGCCTACTTTTAGAGGACATGTTGATTATTTTTTTATACCGATAGTAAGCTGAAATCTCACACTTACGAATTGTACCAATTGCGAGTCAATAGACCATTTAATTGCGGAGCAATTAACGTTCATAGTCATTTGTCTCTTCGTGAAAACTCAAAATTCCACAGGCGATTATTTTGCCGGGAAAATTGGTAATGATCGAATTTTCTCTTCGTGAAAACTCAAACTCTCCGCTTGCAAAACACGCACAAATTGTCTCTTCGTGAAAACTCAAAATCCCACACGCGCTTCGTTTTGCCCGCACGCGTCGTTTTGCTTGCGCGCGCTCGAAAATTGTCTCTTCGTGAAAACTCAAAATTGTACACGCACGTTATTTTGTCCCCATAGAACAACCTGCATTTTTGCTACAATTGTCTCTTCGTGAAAACTGAAAATACGACTTGGGTGAAATTTTCCCTTCATTGATTCTCATGATCTCAATGATTTCATCTGATTTTGACAAAATAAATTCGCCAAGATGTCCGTTGCAATACACTTAATCGATTTCGGCCCAAAAAAGAATTTCGAAAATATATTGATTTTTGCCAAAATTGTCTCTTCGTGAAAACTGTAATGTCTTCACCTTCCTCCATTCCCGCGGCGAGTTCCTAGTTTGCGATCTGAAAAGAGTGAACTGGCAACGGGGCTACGTGTTCACCAACCCCGCCACTATTCACAGTCGGATGGGAGACAAGCCCTGCTGTACTTCGGCCCAACCGACTTGGGGTTCCCCGGCATGATCAAGTTGTTCGAGCAACACCAATGCAGCAGAATTTGCGAAGGGTTTGTTAGGCCGGGCATATGGCGACAAGGGCGGATCCAGAACACAATTTTGGGGGGCCCTAAAAAGTGGGTCCAAAAAATTACAGCGTTGGGTTCGGGTCCCGCTTAAGGGCCCCGTATTTTTTTGGCGATACTGTGTAGTGCGATCTGAGCACAGAGCTGTATAATACAGAACCTGTGAGGCAATTTCTGACCACTTTAACCAATTGTTTTTGAGGACAAGATGGTGGGGTATGAGTGCCTGCCTTTAATGCGACGTCACTTAAAAATGGGTATGGGTAGGTTCTTGTCGTAAAATTCACCCCATGTAATAATGTCCGTAAGCAACATTAATTAAGGGAATAAACACTAAACAGTGAATGTAAACAAAACATGTATAGTGTTTTATGTGCATAATTATGGAAGCTGCATTTTATCTTTTAAATAGGTTTTTTCCACCATGATGGTGTGTAGAGAGGGGGTGGGTTCTTGTTATCAACTTGGATGAGAAATATGCAGTACGATCTTGTAATGTACAGTTTTTGGCGAGTATATATTCTAGAAAAGAAAATGATAAATTAGAAGGCATTTGTCAAGCATTAATTTCATGAACAATTGTGTGCATTGCATTGTGATTGTACTTGATTTGCAATGATGGTCATTTGAATTGATGTATTGAAAACAAGTGTTTAAAGCAAATGATACACTTTTCTTTAGAAAAAATCGATTTAAATGAAAAAAAATATTATATTGAAATAAAAACAAAATCTGATTTTTAATTTTTTTTTAATCATAATTTTTATCAAACCTGGTCAGGGAACAAATCTTTAATAAAACACTATCAGTACATTCACAACGAAAAAAGTTCAGGTAATTTGATGTCAAATATTACTGTTTACAGGTTCAAAAAAAGGATTTAATTGCAGCTTATCTATTTGTTTTCAACAGCAACACTTCGCTCTTTGTTGAATATTATTTCATAGTTCTAATGATGAAAAGGCTTGGAAAAAGTTATTCACTATGAACTCGTATTTCTTTGGCAATTAATACATATTTGTTTTGGTTGTTTTTATCATTCCAAAGTTACAAATTTACTACAAATGAAGACTTGTGTAAACAACATTGCGATCACTGGTTGATAAAACCATATTCTATTGCACGGTCAAGATTGAAAGGTTAGACGCTGAATTGTTTTTTTTTTTTGGGGGGGGGGCTATATAAAGGGTGTATGTAAATGAACATATTCCGAGTAGTTGGTTTTCATCATACCAGTGTTCAGAATTATTACGTCTAAAGGCTTGTGTAGGCCTACATAAAATCAACGTGATTGCAATTATTGGTAGATAAAACCGAACAACCCTTTTTCAGTTATAAATAGGTTTAACGGGAAATACAGTTTTTGGTTTTAAAAATAAGATGCACGTAAAAAGCTATGTATTTGGACTTTATTCATCAGTCCATTTAGTGAAAAAGTGTGGATTAACGGGCTGATATGAGCTGAAGTGGGGAATTTCCAACGTAAACGCTCAGAATAAACAAAGCAGAAAAAAAATCAGTTGTAGAGTGTGTCTAATGCTAACTCAAGGCTCTTCCCTCCACTCATAAACACCTTATTCAAAGATAAATTGATTTTTCCCATTACAAGACTGTTGCTGGATAGGTTTTAGACGTATTAAATAACCTAGCGGATGTGCTAAAACACGTATGAATTGTGCAATTTTCCATAAAAGTGTGAAACTGTGTACAGACGTTTTATTCATGGAAAAAACTAAGTGTTAGACTTGGAGTAGTCGCAAACTCACCCTATTGGGGCATGAGAGCGATTTTATAATGAGGATCTCATTATGCCCACCATAGCAAAATGTGTCCACATCTTATAAACGCATGAAACTTCACACTGACGTTTTTATTCATGAGTAAAACATTTTCAGATGTGGAGCCATTGGGAACTCACCTTTTTAGAAGTGTGGCACCCTTTTAAAATTGGGGGAAGGAACACTGTACATGCCTACTATAAAAAAAACACACATGCTGGAATTTGTATCCTTGTGGAGTATTTTTTTTTGTTCAATTGTGCTTACATTTCATAAACGCACAAACGTTTATGAGAAAAAAATCAATGGTGAAGTCATCGCCAACTCATTGTTTTCGAGGCGTGGCAGCCTTTTAAAAATTGGGCAAGGATGGGGGGGGGGGGAGGGGCCGGATATTCATTAAGCCGACCTTGAAAAAAATTGTGCAAACCTTTCATACGCGCTTGAACTTCACACAGATGTTTGTATTCATGAAGACTAAAAATATGACAAGGGCCTTTAATTACAAACTCACGATAGGCCTTATTGTAGAGACTAGGCAGCTGTTTTTAAAGTTTTTATTTTTTTATTTTCATGGCAGATCGCTTACAATGGTGGTTGGACAATAACCTTTGACCTCATTTGGTGACACTACAACTTCCATATAAGAGAATTTTACTTCAATTTACTTATTTTCTTGATGGGTGAGTAGGTTAAACAATAAGCTAACACGGTGACATAAGCCCCTGTCACACTTTTGCGTATCCAAATTCCTTATGAGTTCCTTATCAAAATTTTCAATACGCAGCCGTACGATCAAAAACGTCGCAATTTTTTGATTACTTTGACTTATGTGCGACGTTAATCTAGCGAACAAGTAACGAATTCAGCGCATCCACTGCGTATGAGATGCGTATGAGTTGCGTATGCAGTGCGCAAGTTCGCTATCTGCGCGTTTCTCATAAGTTACGAATAAGTACAATGCGCTGCCCACTCGCAGGACGAGCGGTACTTATTCGTGCAATACGTCGGCATTCGATAATGAGTTCGTTCAGCGTGCGTTGCATTTGCGCTGCAAGTACGCTATGTGTACGTCCAATATAGGATGTCAGCGTATTACCGCGTATGAACGGCTTATCCCCCATGGTCACATAGCGTACACGTACCGTGCTCGACCGATGCGGGACCGATGCGCTGCGTATTTATAACTTATGACCTGCATAACAGCGTACGCAGCGTAGTTTTGTGCATGCCCAAAACTATACAGCGTACTGGGCCGTACCATGCGTATGCCTGCGTACATAAAACTTACACAAAACGATAGAGATGCCTATGAGGTGCGTATTGTGCGTACGACTGCGTATGAAAAACATGTCAATGCGCAACTCATAAGGAATTAGGATACGCATAAGTGTGACAGGGCCCTTAAATGCTTATGCATGTATATAACTTCCACAAACTCCATCACAGATACACAGCAGAACAGTTTACGACAAGATGCACTCGCCCCATGAAGTGTGCCACAGTGGCTTTAATAACAATGACTCTGTCCACCCCTTTTAAAAGGGTGCCACGCCTCTAAGAGACGGTACAGTGTAATAATATAGGGGCGTAGCAACCGCCACGGTTGCAATTTGCATACGTATCCAAAAATTGTTGATATGCAAATGATGAATGGGCCAGGGGTTGTCTGTGTGAAGTTTCCTGATTTTATGAAATGTGGGCAACATTTTTTTCACGATGCGCATAATGAGTCCCCCATTTAAAAATGGTTGGCACGCCTCTATATTATTACACTGTACCGCCGGCGAATTTTTTATTTACACAATAGTACAGGGTGACCATTTTTCAGGCGACTTGAATCAAGGTGATAGGATTTAGGGAAGTTTCCGAACGATTTCTGCCAGACTTTACCAGTAACCAGTATTGACGTTTCGGCAGCGATGACGGCGATTTTTGGCTTTTCCGCATAGTTGCGGAAAAGCCTTTCTTTTTGTTCTCATTTTTTTTCTTGCTTCTTCTTCTTTTTATTCCCCGGCAAATCCCATAGACATTGTACACGTTTCTTCTGCCCCTCACTTTTGCCATTCATCTTTGTCATACATCGTTCAAAGTCAGCATAGGCTTAGTCCTTATAGCATAGATGTGCCCCGAAGAGTGACGTCATGGTGACGTCATCAAGTGATTTATTATGGATTTTTGAATAATTAATTTTTCCCATAGACTTTGTACACAGAAATTTAAAAAAAATTGTCGCTTTTCAAAGGGCATTTTCGACTCTTTGCCAGTTATTCATTTACACCACTCTTTGTCCAAGCAAAGACCCTAATTCAAACAACATTGTGGAATGATGACGTCATGATGACGTCATCCTGTGTTGATTTATAGGCAATTAAATTGTGACACTTTTAATATTTAAAAATGCATAAGAAATCAACCGTACGCGTCCGCAGCATTCTGTTGCCGGCAAGTGGTAGAGTAGGTTGAGGTCTTCATTTCATTTAGTGTGCGTGCAATCACGTGACCCTTGCTTCCGGTCGAAAAAGGCCCAAACCGGAAGTGGCTTATTATTTAAAAGTGGTAATAGATATGAACTTGCTTTTAACGGTGTTAGTCTCTTGGCTGATAGTATTCTTTAAATCATCTACCGATGACGTCATGCAATCTTCGAGCGCCCTCTAGCGACAGGTTGAAATTTAGCAAAAATGTATTTTGAATAGATGTCTGTGGCGAAGTTTGTCGGAATCGCCTAAATATTGGTGTACATAATGACCTTGACCACCTTAAGACGTGTGCGAAGTTTTAGGCGAATGACGTCATCAGACCGGAAGTTATAATGAAAAGACCTTTTTTCCTTAGAAAATTCCTGAAAAATCAACCATGGCAGTTTTTATATTAGTTTTTACTTTAATTGTAGATTTAAGGGTAGGTCTAAAACATTTTAAAGTTTCGAGGCGATAAGCGAACTCGAACATACCCTGCACACGCTTAAAACTTCACGTTGACAATACCTCTGCTTCAAAACATGCACAGGACAGGACGTCCACAATGTACATGTACATGTACATGCACGTACGTTGTACATGTACATAGGCACATACATCGTATGTCAGTCAGCCTGCAGCGCACGTGTTGCTGAGGTCAAATCCTGTCCACATTGACCGTTTTAGCCGATTTTCGGCTAACTTTGTCAGATTTTATGTTCATGCATGCGCATAGACAGTGACGTATTATAGCACTTTTGGCATTAATCTTTGTCAGATATCATTGAAAGTTGGCATAAGCATAGTCCCTATAGCCAAGATGTGTCCCGAAGAGTGAGGTCATGGTGACGTCATCAAGTGATTTATTATGGATTTATGAATTATTAATTTTTCTCATAGACTTTGTACACAGCTTTCTCCACAAGTCTTTCCCTATACAAAACTGATATATCTTACTCTTAGGCCAAAAAAAAAATATTCGGTCTCTGGTCAGACCAAAGTTCCGGAATTGACGCGGCCACGCGGCCCCCTTTTTTTTTTTTTTTTTCTTTTTTTTCTTCAAGCTTGGATTGTACAGACAAGGTGGGGAACTATTATGCTTTTTTGGTGTCCTCATGTACATTGGTGTCCTCCATTATTTGCCTTGGTGCTTTCGATCATTTGCCTTGGTACAATTTCCCATTCCTTGGTGCTCTTTGGTAAACAAAATTGAGGAGGTGCAAACTTGCTACTTGCGCAACTTTGAAATTTGCGCGCGCAAGTTTCAAACTTGCGCAAGTAGCAAGTTTGTGCTCGACAGTACTTGTAGTAACGATTGCACGAGGAACAGCGTGCGCGCGAAGGTTTATTAGTCAGACCCTATTTATATCTAACAGTACGTCTAGATTCCAGACTAGCTGCTACAACTCCCCAGTTCATTAGGAATTTTACTGAAAGGTATGCGACAAGGTATGCAACAAAATTCACGACATTGCAAACAAATTCGCATACGTGTGCGCACATATTCGCGAATTGTTTCACGACATCGCATACGTGTGCGCACATATTCGCGATAAATTTTGCGACATCGCATACGTGTGAGCACATATTCGCGATAAATTTCTCAACAACGCCTACGTGTGCGCATATATTCGCGAATTGTTTCACGACATTGCATACGTGCGCGCACACATTTGCGATAAATTTCCCGACATCGCATACGTATGCGCACACGTTTGCGATATGCGATGTCCCTTCAGGGCCACCATACATACGCACATACATCGTATGTCAGTAAGCCCGCAGGGCACGTGTTACTGAGTTCAAATCCTGACCACAGTGACTGTTTTAGCCGATTTTCGGCTAACTTTGACAGACTTTATGTTCATGCATAGTCAGAGACGTATTATCGATTAAAAAAAATCATAATGCGGAAAAGCCCTATGTTCTGTTGCAAACAGACATAGATCTCTAGTTTTTTTTACAGACATGAAGTTAGAATAAGCTGAGTATGCGTGAGCGAGCTTGCGGGAGCAGACGAAAATTTACTGAAATATTCTTTCAATCTAATTCAGCCAAGCAACTATACCCAAAGCAACCAAAACTGTTCCCATTTGAAGTGTTGTCAAGTGCATAATAAAACCCGTGTATTGTTGAATTTACTTTGGTTTTGTATATGTTTAAGGTGCTATAACATGAACACCAACTACTTTCAATATAGTATGGTTTGCGATAGCACCATGTAAAAAAAATCATTTATGAGTTGTGGTTTGGATCGTTTTCAGGAGAACACGTACTGATCAAAACAGATACTGATCAGAGCCTGGTCAAAACATCCAGTTGTAACACTATATTGGATTGTATTCCAACCATAAAAAAAGCTTCAACTCCTACTTAAATGCTTTCACTTGTGGCAGAATCAAACTTTTTTAAAATCCTAATGAACTACACGTACATGACTAATACTGCGCAATTTGAAAATGTTAAAACACTTTTCCAAAGCAACTAGGGAAATATTGCCAGGGAAAAGAAAACAACAGTATGAAATGATATGAACACCAACAAACCTCACTTAAGCAGAGCAGTTCTAAAAAGTGTTTAAACGTCGGTGAAGGGCAAAAACCTAAATTGATTTATATCGCTCCGACGCAAAAAATTCCATCTAATAACAGAGCAGTTCTATAATCCGCTGAAAAGCCATTAACTGTCTTTCTCCCAAATATAAGTTTGACCATTTCCCATCAAAATGAATGATAGGTCTTGGTCGTTCACTTTAATTTCATACCAAATGCCTTAGCCTGAAGATTTCTTAGACTTTCCACTTGTCAAAAAATTATGTCCACTTTTGGGTGGAGTTGCCTAAAATGATCAACCGCTATTCGCAAAGCAGGGACGGAGAGGGGGATCTCAACATTGAAACTCGGCGCTATGATGGGACTGGATGGCACTAAATGGCGCTGTTCAAGCATTTTGGCCTCTGTAATATTCAGATGATTTTTCCCTGAGAAAGTTATTGGGGAGATTTTTTTTGCTAACTTAAAGGCGAGCCATGTTATTGGGATCAGGTTTTCTGAAACAGTGAGCTTGCCATATTTGTGTATGCTTTTAACCTTTCTATACGGTTGTTGCGATCTATATGGCACTTGCAGTTGGGAACAAATTAATTTTTAGGCCTAAGTCTTGACGGAAAGCTAGTGTAGAAGAATTAAAGCTTCATTCATGATAGGGAGGCGGCATTTAACAAACTTAAACAAATGATAATAAAGTATTCTGGTTATTTCCAATGGAAACCCCCTTCTTCAGCTCCTATCAGCTCATTAAGCCACAAACTGTTCACTCATGACCGACCAACAAAGTCCAATGATCGAGTTTTTTCCATACAGTTTTTCCCAGGTTTTAACGTTTCTAAAATAAAGTCATCTGATGAAGTGATATTATCAACCAGTATAATTTCAGTAACCTGATTTTGTGTGTGTACACAAGTCCTTGGATTATTTGAATAGTTCATTTGTGACTTTAGAAGATTTATCCTGTCTGTTAATTGCATGAGGTATACGTTCAAATAAATACCAGTGAGTGACGTCTTTCACGCGTTTTCATCATACACTGATAATTTGTACGATGAAGTGTTGCTATTAAAAAAATCCAGACAATTGACAATTACATTGACTTTGACAATTACATTGAACTTGCCTGAAATCGTTCATACATTGTACTGCTTGTATCATTACAAGGATCTGTTCCAAGACGACAATTAAGAAAACGTAGGAAACGTCAAGTAGACGTGCGGTTCCGTGTAGGAACTTTTAGTAGCTCATTGGGTTGTCGTCGTTAGAAATTAGAACAACAAACCAATTACATGTAAAGATAATGTCTGTCCTGCATGAATGCCTTCAGTCATTTCACAATTTCACAAGTTCTTTAATCGCAGATTTACTTTGGGAGACAAGCTCTTTGTTTAAATCCCGCCAACTGGGATATACTGGACAAATACGTGACTCACTGGAATTGGATGGTTGGCGTCGTTGTTGTTGCTGTTGTTGTCGTGTCATAATTAATTGTCGTTGTTGCTGTCATCGTTGTTGTTAATGCCATCATTGTTTTAGTCGTCATTTTTTTTGGGTGTCATTGTTTATTTCGTCATGGTTGTCTGTGTAATTTTTTTTGTTTATTTTATTTAGGCTTACTTTATTTTATTGTATTGAGAAAGGGCAGCTAAGGTACGAGGAAACGTCGCGTAAATTTCAGTTGCGTAATAGCTACAGTTTCTTTCGGTGTCAGGAAAAAAAGTACATGGATATTAAAAAAGACTATGACAAAATATAGGTGAAAATGCGTGTCTCTTAAATAATTTTTACACAGTTAAAGCCTGGTTTGCATACAACATATTTTGGTGTTTATTTCCTGAGACTACAGATGTAGACTCCAAACGAATTCAGTTGTGTCCCTATACACTATAAGGCCAAAAAAAAATATTCGGTCTCTGGTCAGACCAAAGTTCCGGAATTGACGCGCGGACGCGGCTTTTTTTTTGGGGGGGGGGGGGCTTTTTTTTTCTTTCTTCAAGCTTGGTTTGTACAGACAAGGTGGGGTACTATTTTGCTATTCGGTGTCCTCATGTACATCGGTGTCCTCCATAATTTGCATTGGTGCTCTCGATCATTTGCCTTGGTGCAATTTCCCATTCCTTGGTGCTCTTTGGTAAAAAAAAATTGAGGAGGTGCGGCAATAGAGGGCGCTGCTGGAGCTACCGCGGAACATTTTGGAAAAAAAAGATTGACGCGCATGATTAAAATCGACGCGCGCGCTGACCAGAGACCGACTTATTTTTTTTTTGGCCTAATATTAGGATTTATAACAGCAAAGATCTATAATTGTATCGCACAGTAGTGAAGATGTGACAATGAAATACGCTACTTGGGATTTTCCACAATGCTAAAAATGGCGTGGCGCGAACGAACTTCAGACCACTATCAGTGTTGACATTCTGCCTCTATTGGCTAACCTGCTGTAACTAGGCCAACTTTAACTCTTTTACCTCTAAAACCCCTAAACTTTGACCTATAGTTACTTCGAGCATATAGTTGCCTGGGCTAATACTTACCCGACAAAACTGAACAAGATATTTCGTATCCAAAAACGTGCACTCAGATACATAATAGGGTTGAAGTATAGTGACTAAGCGCAGGATTGCTTTAGGAAGTATAATGTGCTCGAAGTATCCAACATCCACCACATGCAAATTGCGGTAGTTATATAATAATTACCACAAAGGCAACCTTCCTGTTATTTTTAACAATTTCTTTTCAATTAGCAACCACACATATAATACTCGGTCCTCGAAACATGAATGCACTCGAGTTAAATGTAAAACCACAGCTCTCCAACACATCATTCGCTATTAAGGCTACAAACTCTGGAACGGATTGCCACCTTTCATTTCTGAAGCGAAGTCTTTTACTGTTTTTAAATCAATACATTTAAATATAAATTTTTGTATAGAAACTATTTGCAAGGAAATTGATTTTGTTTATTTTGTTTATTACTACTTTACCACTCTCACAGTGTTTACATTGTACATTGTTTTATACATACATTTTTGTTTTTAGTAAGTTAATGGAACATCTTAGGTTGGGGTGTGGTAGTTGGGCGTAACAGGAACACTTTGGATTTTCCCTGGGGGGGGGGGGGAGTGTATCATAAGTCCCTGGACTTCTTGCAACTTCTACATAACTTTTTTTCTTTCCAGTTATCTTTATAAATTATCTTTGTCATTTACTATTATGTTTTGCTTAAATATTAAGTTACGTACTTTATTTGTGTTCATTATGAAGTTATGAAATAAACCCAGATTCTATATCTTTCATCCTTTCTTCTAATAGTTGTTTTCCTTGTCAATACTTCTTTCCTTTCGTAAGGTTTAAGTTCAAACTGACGAGGGATTTCCACCCTTAACAGATTACATCTTTTCCCAATGCGAATTGCAAATATACCGTTGTGTTTTGAATCACTTTGATCGTGCCCAGTCCATAGTTTGGACTACGATGTTGTTTGTTTTATGGAAATGTAAAAAATAAATATTAGTATGAAGAAACCTATGTCCATTACATAATTAGTAGTATGTTGGCAAAATAAGAAATTTTGTAAGTTTCGTTCACCACAGGCCCAACAAAAACATACGAGGAGAATTGGTTAAAGTTAGATTTACTTGTGCAATACAGCGATAACTCTAAGCGTTAATTTAAACTTGAAAGTAGCGTATTACAAACTATTTCATACTTTGACAAAACGCCTTGAATTTTACATTTTGGTCAGTAAATGTTCTGGATAGTGTGAATACTCGATTTCTATGTTTAATGGATAAGCTCATCGTACAGGGTGCATTTTTGCATTGAAAAAAACACCACACAATTATTTACCAATAATTGCAATTATGTTATTTTAAGTACATTTAGGCGTATAGTTAATTCGCATCGCTGGTATGATTAAAAACAAACTACTCAAAAGCTTTTCATTTACATACACCTTTTCGTATAACCGCAAAATATCTGTCACCTTTAACAAAAACTAGTTAAGATGACCTTTTAAAATCGGTCGTCCGATATAATGGTTTTATCAACCAGTAGTTGCAATCACCTGATTTTCTTTTATGTACACAAGTTTATAATTGTAGTAAATTTGTAACTTTGGAAAGATAAAAACAACCAACACAAACATGTGATCGTTAACAGAGAAATATGAGTTCACAGCGAGCGCCTTTCATCCATGCTTTTCAAACCTGTTATATTTGTATTAGAAATAATTATTACTATTTAATGAAAGCCTGCACTTTCAGTGCACATGTGTATCTGTAAATATGTACATGGGTAAGCATGCGCATAAGCCAAAATTCCTCACCATTCGGCTTGGTTTATTTTGGGTATTTACACTGGAAATTCCCTTCTTCACCCTTTATCGGCCCGTTTAAGCCACAATTGTTTTCATTAAATGGAGTAACAAAGTCCAATCACCGAACTTTTCACATAGACCTGATTTCATAACCAAAAAGAACCTGTATTTCCCCATAAACCTATTTTTACCTTTAAAAAGTAAGTCCGATCACATGTGAACGTGCATCAACAGCTGTGTGTGGCGCCCTCTGGGCGGACAAAGGCCAATCCAATGCTGGCGTTCATATTATAAAGCATAACATGCTCGTTCGCTCTCTTAAGTAAGTCAGAGAATATGGCATCGTTGGGAGAAACCATTCAAAGTTTCATTTCCACCGATGTTACATTCAATCGTAAACAGTCCATGAGACTTACGAGCGGCTCAGTGCAGGCAATTGCTACGTTTATGGGGAAATAGGTTTATGGGGAAATATTAAATGTACAATTAGAACAACATTAATGTCGATAGGCATTACATACATGTATTATGTTGAGCAGACGGCTCTTAACAATGAGAATCTGGGTAATGGCCGCCTGAACCCGTCTAAAACTTGCCAATCCCTCTTAATATCATCTTGGATAAAATGAAAAGTAAGCTTAAAGGGGTGGGGGCAAGGGGGTGGTGCATCGGTTGGCAAAAAATCACTCCTGCTGTCTGTGTCTAGGACACTAAAGTGAATGGTCAGCCCAAAAAAATGCCACCATTTCACGAAGCAAAATTGGCTAACACTCTTGTTCTTTTAATTGCATATGTAAGTCTTTCACCGGCATACCTAAAGAGAATGGTGGAGTCCAGCCGTGCAAGGCTAAGGGACTGATCTCCATTTAATTATTAAGATAGAGAAACGGGCAACTAAAATTCGAGCTACTAAAGTGCAAAATGATTCATTTATATGCCGAGTATTAGATATTTTATCATTATACAGATAACAAAAGGAATTAGAATGGTTTGGGTTCATTTTGCTCGGTCGGCACGGTACGCGGACTTTCTAAATACTTTCTTACATTTACGCATATAACTTCTATATTCACCCATAATCGTTGAAAAATGCAAAAGATAATCACTCGCGCAACTGCATTTATTATTATTGGATCATCCTGCCAATTGAGGGCGCCATTTACGTCTTTGTAAATTGGCGCCCCGCGAAAGCATTGCGCGGTGTCGACTCATCGGAACACATGGAAAATTATACCGGAAAGTACGCTGTTTGCGACTCACTTTGGGACCACGGTTAAAGTCTAGGACATTGCATCAAGACTGGTGAGTACAAAGTTCAATTTCATAATAGTTGCAGGAACCTGGGGACTTTGGAAGTGAACAAAATTGACAGCATATAGCGGCTACAGGTAGACAACTTTACCGTGTACGTGTAGTCCTAGGTTTAACATGTGTTGCATGCAGCGTTGCCAGACCTCTTTCTTGACAAGCTTCAATTTCTTCATTCACACACTGACACTGCTACCTTAATAATGCTTGCTGCTGGACCATGTGAGCAATGTTGTTGATATAAAACGATAAATTTGGGCACAGAATCAGCTGAGGTACCTCAGCTGATTTTGTGCCCAATTTCCGGACGGTCGATGTAGCACACGTGTTCTAACGTGGTGCACTAGAGCAAAACAAACACATCCGATGTGAACAGTTAATAATTTCTTGAAATTCACTTCACAATTGATAATAAGGCACTATTATCTCCCTCATCCAACTTCATGATTGTCAGAAATTATTTTTAGAATTATTTTGGGCACATTTTAAAATGATTTACTGTGCTCTTATCAAATCGAAAATTGCCCCAAACCGACGTAATAGTTCTCTGACCTTGTAAGAGGCAAATAAACTCAACTTGGGCCGTGTTGTCATCATTGCTGTCGTTGTTGTCAGAATTTATTTTTAGAATCATTTTGGGCACATTTTACAATGATTTACTGTGCTCTTATCAAATCGAAAATTGCCCCAAACCGACGTAATAGTTCTCTGGCCTTGTAAGAGGCAAATAAACTCAACTTGGGCCGTGTTGTCGTCGTTGCTGTCGTTGTTGTCGTCGTTGTTCTTGTGATTTTTGTTGTCTTCGTTGTCATTGTTTATGTTACGTACATTTGTACCTGATTTTATTTTACTGAACATATAAAGCAGCTAAAATACTAGGAGAGTTCATAATTATAGATTTACATTGAATTGAAAAGCCATAAGTCAGTGTAAATTTCAGTCGCATAATATATAGCTTCAGTTTCTTTAGGCGATGTAAAAAAAACAAACATGTTTAGCGTCCCCGCCCGCTTCCTTTTTAGAGGCCGCCTCCTTTTTTTTTTTTTTTTTTTTTTTTTTCAAAAGACAAAAATTGATAAATTTTAACGATCTCTGACGAAAGAAATCATATTTTTAGACTTTTATACCGTGTATAAAGCTGTGGAAATAGTCAATGAGTCCAAGTGGCGGCCATTTTGAAAAAAGCTGGTAACCATCTTGAAAAATAGCCCGGCCGCGTTGTCTTGAAAAATGTGTCGGGCGGCCATTTGAAAAAAAAAAAAAAAAAAGGCCTCCTCCTTCCTTTTTGTCAAAGAGGCAGGACGCTAAACATGGTTTTTTTAAATTTTGCCTTAGGTGTCAGGAAAAAGGTACATGGATATAAAAAAAAAATGGAAAATAAGACAAAATATTTATGAAGTGCGTGTCTCTTGAATTATTTTTGCACAGTTCATGTATCGTTTGCGTTCAACGTATTTTGGTGGGTTATGTTCATCAGACTACCGATGTAAACTAACACATTAGGATTTATAACAGCAAAGCTCTAGGTCCTTTAATGTCTTTGTGTCGCACAGCAGTGAGTATTTGACAAATACGCTACATGGGGTTTTCCATAATGCTAAAAACGGCGAGGCGCGATTGTAACGTCATACCACTATCAGTGTTGACATTTTTCCTCTATTGGCTAGCCTAGCTGCTGTTACTAGGCTAACTTTGAGCCTGCCATCAACTCTAGTCGTTTTAGTTGTCAAAACTTCTTTCCTTAGGTTCAAAGTCAAACTGAACAGGGATTTTCCACCTTTTAACAGATGACATCGTATTCAAATAATTATGAAGTGCAAATACACCTGTGTTGTGATTCACTTTGATCTTGCCCAGTCAATAGTTGGGACTACTATATTGTTTGTTTTATGGAAATGTATTATATTTACAAATATTAGTACGGAGAAACCTATTTCTATTTCATAATTATTAGTATATTAGTAATAATTATAAGTTTTGTTAGTTTGGTTTACCACAGACCTGACAATAACATACGAAGAGCATTGGTTAAATTTAGATTTTCATGTGAAACATACGAGGAGCATTTGGTTAAAGTTAGATTTTCATGTAAAATACAGCGATAACTATAAGCGTTAATTTAAAGTTGAAAGTAGCTTATAACGAAATATTTCATACTTTCACAAAACGTCTTGAATTCTACATTTGGTCACTCAATATTCTGGATGGTGTACATACTCGATTTTTTATGATGAATGGATAAGTTCATCGTACGCGGTGAGGCAAAGAATAGTGACCGAGTTAGATAATAAAATGTTAACATAACTAACATAGGAATACAACTCAAAGTTATTGACTAATAACTGTGCAGAATTCACGTAATTTGGTTACTCTATTCACAAGTTATTTCCTTTTGAATGCAAACACAATGTATCACTAAATTCAGCTGTCCACCACCGATTATTTACCGATACGCATTGATGAATACCTTTAAAATACAATGAACCGTGGTGATTTTCCTACCTCCATGAATGAACAAAAAGCTTGACAACAAAAATAGACAAAAATTCGCTGTCATCATTTCAAACTTGTAAACATTAAAAAATTTCTTTAAAGTTAAATAATGGTATATTGGTATTCGCTCTTTGTCTGTGGCTTCTAGCCCATATAAAGCTTGTTACAACTGATAATGTAGTAACCAACGGATAATGTATCACCAACAGATAATGTCACAAAAATTGAACGATACTGTATCACTAACCGATAATGTAACAGAAATTGACCGATAGTGTAGTAAATGTTACTACACTATCGGTCAATATTTGTTACATTATCAGTTACCGACCTTAATTTTTTTGTAATTTCTAGATATTTATATGAGGATCCTTCCTCATGCCTTAAATGTGGTCTAGGGAAAACTCCAAAATTTCGTGTATTTAAAGGTTGCGGGCAAGTAAAAAGGCCCGAAATTGCTGAAGTCGGCCAAATCACTATTTGCATGCAATCAATGTGTTTGCTATTAGAACATTTTGTGGGCCATGAACTTGAGGGTTTGTAAAAGAAAGAAAGAAAAGTGGCAGGCACTGAAAACCGTGCGCAGGACTGCGAGCTCGAAATTCGGATGAAATTCGGCCATACAAATGCTCTATTTGTAAATGGCGCTCGGGAATCATTGTTCAATTATGGCGATGGGCTGCAGGACTAGTTTTAGGGATGATCACATTTGGATGGAATTTTCTCACAAATGTAAAAGCGGTTTACCCCCAAAATATTAACAGAAGATAAAACATGATGAAATAGACTAAGCCTTTATTTTTATCTGAAACACATTGGAGAGTTGTGAGTATTTTAGTTGTGAATTTCGTGAGTGGGCGTGTTTATCACCGTGGACAATGGCAGTTACGTTTACTGCTCTGCAGACCTAGGGCTGGGAGGTCGGCGAGATGCAACGGAGCACTTATGTGTGGTTTAGTAACTGGTACTAAGTGTACACATTATGCACACATAGGAGTTGGAGCATTGTTAGAGCATAATGGTAAAAGACCGGATTGCGAAAAGAGCGTTAGGCTATAGCGTGCATGTACTTGTGATCAGTTTGTACCATTGACTGTGTAAATAAATATAGAGGTTAAAACTACAGGTGCAAAGCAGGCTCGAAAATAATGAGATAGAAATCCGTGTTGTTGTACCAGTGTATCATTATGCCTTGAAACCATGCTGAAATAAGCATGCAAGAAACGTAATACATGTACATACTAAAATATGAAATAAAAGTGATCGGCAAAATGTATACAAAATTGCAGTCCGTTGGTTTTGAGAGTGTTTCTCAAGCGATATTTAGGCTTAAGGTAGATATAGTGATTGCAAAGAACTATGTCATTATAAAGTACAACGAGGTTGTATTTGTGTTCTTACTCTCAGCCAACAGAGGGCTATTCAACGTTACCGTACCGGTCGCACATGGCAAGGCTATAAACTCCTGATATTATAAAACACATTGTTTTAACGTTGGAAGCAGGTGTTTAAATAAGGGTCATGAGAAGTGTCAGTTATTGTTATGAGAGTGTTGTGATGTGTTTTCTTTTGTATATATAGGTGAATTGCATGTCTTCGTTTTCCTGAAATAAAGGCCCCACTTTTATTGCGATCCGTGGACAAAATTATAAAACTGTGTTTGTATTTCAAAGTCCATAACTGGAAAGGTACTTGACCTTTTACGTCCTAGATCTTGAACGTGCTACATGCTAAACTTCTGCAACAAATAGGGAGCGCCATTTGGGTTTCCTTTTTTGGACTAACCCTGTACAAGTAGCCTTTTTCTCTTGATATTTGCCATAATAGCTACTTATAACTGGTTAATTATCAGGAAAATTGACTTCTTTGCCTCTGGATGAAGTTATACTGTAACAATCAGGCGAAATTAGCAGAGGTTAATTTGTCCAGAAGTAGGCCTTCTCATTCGTTCTCGAGGTCATGGGTTATGACCCTTTGACCTTCCGATTTTTCCTGGTTATTAACCAGGTATATACAGGATGTCCTGAAAATAATGGTGCATGTAAACCTCGCAATTTTCGACCATTTACAACCAGAATTTACTGCAAATGTTTACAAGATCTTCAAGGTTACAGATTTAGCTTGAGAATACCGTTTGTTTAATTAAGATTGCTTTTGAAAATCCAGAGATATGTTTGAACTAGAGGTTCGCGTTTGTTTAGTTACAAACGCAGAGTGGTCGGGCAGGCAAACGCAGAGTGGTCGGGCAGGCAATTTTTTTCATTAAACACTGCCGAGTTAAGTTATGAATATGTTAAGTTATGAATACGTTTATGAAAGTGCATTTGACACTGATTACAGCGGTCTCAATTCCATACCGGAAACCGTGGGACACTATAGCAACATTGGTAGAAAATGTCGAGTCGGTGATTAAATTAGGCCCCATGCTTTAAAGAGAATGAAGTGTCTTGTAATGCCCCACTTTAAATAAACCCGTACCAATGTGGCCAAGGTTTGTACAAAGTGTTGCGTCAGGGCAAACACCCCACCCTCATAAAAAAACCCCTTATTTTTCGCAGTGGTATTGACCTGAGGAGTCACGCACGGCAGCGTATAATGACGCAATAGGTATATTTAGAGGCGTATATAAGCCTACGCAACTGAGCCAATACTGGTCAAAGGCTTGCGTAGGATCAAAAGACATCGGAAACCGTTATTACTCGGGATTAACAGAGAGATCTGACAGCAACTTGTATCGTTTTGTGTAAATGATGTAAGTATATTTCTCGTTTTATGTATGACGACTTGACACATTACGGTTGTTCCTTTTTCCAAAAAAATCATTTTAGCTCACCTTGCAATGTCAAAACATTCATTTTTTCCAGATGATCGGAATAGAATGGGAAATTCTCACAGCCACAAATCTGAGGAGTTCACCCTCAATGGTAGACCTGTTTATGTAAAATTCAGGAGGGACGACGTGATTTCTGAAGGAGAGTCTGGACGCACCTTCCGGGGACGAATAAAGTCCGTCGATAGACACAGGTTCCGACGTGAACGTCGCAAAATATGCATCGTGAAGCTGCTGCGGGTGGATGAAAAAGTTTGGCAACAGCGGTATCGGGCACGAAAAGCAGAGATTTATTCAAAGCAGTTTAACCAATCCCTTGTAAGGCATGATCAAATCACCTTTCTCTTTCCTGAATTTATAAAAGTCAAAACTCTTCCACATATGCGCGCTGATGATGTTGTCGACGAAGGTGCACCGATAATGGTGGAGCCTTTCCTCGATGGTTACTCCTGCTTCCTGAGTAACTCTTCTACCTTTAACGTTAGGGCCGGGGTGTCGCAGAGTGTGCTAAGTGTGCTAGCAGCATTCTGCCATCATTCATACCATATAACAGATGGTAAGCTCCTTGTTACCGGCTTGAAAGGTGTTTACGAGGACAACATTTTCACGTTCACTGATCCAGCCATCCACAGCTGCAAAGAGGGGAGATTCGGCTACTGCGGTCCAACCGATCTCGGGGTGTACGGCATGATCAATTTCTTCGCACATCACACTTGCAATCGCCTGTGCGAAGATTTACTTAAACCCCACACGTCCAGGATTCCAAGAGAGTTGAATGAAAGATTAGATATCTTCATCCAAAGAGCTTTCCCGTACAGAGGTGACGGTTCAACCTACATTTCCGAGTTGCGGAATCATGGGCTAACGGAAGAAGACCTTCCAAGACTGCACGACGAAGTTGCAACAGCGCTCGATAAGAAACCCACTTCGATTCAAAAGTTGGAAAAGGCGGTTCATAAAAAAATGGGTACGCATAAGTAAATGTTGTCAGGCACATTATCGTACGACGACGAAGTCCTTATGGGCTTAAGCAAATTGAGATTAGCGAGTAAGTTTCTCTGGCTAAAATGTGCGCACGTTTGGATAATAGACTGTAATTTGTCCTTCACTCAAAACAAATGTTGGGTAAATGGGTGGCATTGAGCCCAATGTTTTTCGACATAAATACCTACAATATGGGCAAATTTTCTCCCAAAATTCCAAATAGGACAACAATTGTACGTTGAGGTAATGTCACTAAACGTAAAAATATCAATTCCCAAATGTGTCTTACCCATGCCAGGCAATAAATATGGCATATTTATGTAATGGAGGTATGAAGCCCGGGTAGGGACAGGGTGGAATTTTTTTTGTAATTAGTAATTCGTGCGAACGAAATAGCAATTCGTGCGAACGAATTAGAAAATTATAAAAAAGAATTCCACCTTGTCCCTTTCCGGGCTTCATATGGAGGCGCGAAAGCAACTCGAAATAAAAACCTTGTTTAATATAGCTCAATCTGGCAGAAAAGACTACAAATGTTTTAGACGGACTATCAAGAATTAGTTGATAAAAAAAAGAACTTTCAAAGAGCACAGATGGCAAATTTTTAAAGTGTGTATTTTATGTCTTTTAAACTTCTATAATCTTTGAGATATTTTATGAGTTTTCTATAGGTATTCGTAAGATTTAACTGTAAAGAATATTTCCCGAAATCAACTTGTGTATGTCGACCATGCCGCAAATAACACAGGCTGGCTACGAACGTACGTGGGCATATGCATGTAAATAATTGAGGATTTACTGGGCAAGTTAAAATTCCCATGTAAAAAACTTGCGATGACAATTTGTTTGCTTGTACATGGTGAGTAAAACAAATGTCCCTTTCGATAACTTTGGAGGATGTATAATAACCAATTTATTCATTGCAAGAGGAATGTAAGTTCAAATAAATCCCACTGAGAGATGTATTTCATGCATTCATCATGCAAATTATAAAATGATTTGTATGATGAAGTGTTGCTTTTAAAAATAAATCGCAACCAGACAATTGACAATTATATTCACTTTGGCGAAAATGAACTTGCCTGAAATCGTTCACACATTGTACTGCTGGAATCATAACAAGGATCGGTTCCAAGACGACGATTAATGAAGGACACGTAAGAAACGTCAAGAAGACGTGCGGTTCCGTTTGGGAGCTTTTAGTGGATCAGTGAGTTGTCATTGTTATAAGTTAAAACAACAAACCAAATACAAGACTGCATGAATGCCTTCAGTCATTTCACATTTTTCACAACTTTTTAAATCGCAGATGAACATTGGGAGAAAAGCTCTTTGTTTAAAACCCAACTTGGATATACTGAATAAATGCGTGACTCACAGAAATTGGGTTGTTGTTGTCGTCGTTGTTGCTGTTGTTGTCGTTGTTGTCATCATTGTTGTCGTCAATGCCGTCATTGTTCTTGTGATTATTGTTGTTGTCGTCCTTGTCATTGTTTATTTTATGTACTGAATTTTATTTTATACTGACCATATAAAGCAGCTAAAATACTAGGAATGTTCATAATTATAGATGTATATTGAATTGAAAATCCATAAGTCAGTGTAAATTTCAGTCGCATAATATATAGCTACAGTTTCTTTAGGTGTCAGGGAAAAAAGGTACATGAATATAAAAAAAATAGAAAATAGGACGAAATATTGATGAAAGTGCGTGTCTCTTAAATTATTTGTGCACAGTTCATGCATCGTTTCCGTTCAACGTATTTTGGTGGGTTATGTTCATCAGACTACCGATGTAAACTTACACATTAGGATTTATAACAGCAAAGCTCTAGGTCTTTTAATGTCTTTGTATCGCACAGCAGTGAATATTTGACAAATACGCTACATGGGGTTTTCCATAATGCTAAAAACAGCGATGTGCGATTGTAACGTCATACCACTATCAGTGTTGATATTTTGCCTCTATTTGCTAGCCTGCTGTTACTAGGCTAACTTTGAGCCTGCCATCAACTCTAGTTGTTTCAGTTGTCAAAACTTCTTTCATAAGGTTCAAAGTCAAACTGGACAGGGATTTCCCACCTTTTAACAGATGACACCGTATTTAAATATGAAGTGCAAATATACCTGTGTTGTGTTTCACTTTGATCTTGCCCAGTCAATAGTTGGGACTACTATATTGTTTGTTCTATGGAAATGTATTATATTAAGAAATATTAGTATGGAGAAACCTATTTCTATTACAAAATTATTAGTATAGTAGTAATATAAGTATATTTAGTAATATAAGTATTTTTAGTTTGGTTTACCACAGACCTGACAAAACATACGAGGAGCATTGGTTAAAGTTAGACTTACATGTAAAATACAGCGATAGCTATGAGAGTTAATCTAAAGTTGAAAGTAGCTTATAACCAAATATTTCATACTTTCACAAAACGTCTTGAATTCTACATTTGGTCATTCAATATTCTGGATGGTGTACATACTCGATTTCTGTGTTGAATGGATAGGTTCATCGTACAGGGTGAGTCAAAAGACAAGTGACCGAGTTAGATAATAAAATGGTAACGTAACATAGGAATACAACTAAATGTTATTGACTAATAACTGTGAAGATTTCAGGTAATTTGGTTTCTCTATTCACAAGTTATTTCCTATTTACCGATACGCATTGATGAATACATTTAAAATACAAAGAACCGTGGTGATTTTCCTACCTCCATGAATGAACCAAAAACTTAAAAACAAAACCAGACAAAACATCGCTGTCATCATTTCAGGAAAAAGACTTGATTTGTTCCTCATGTACAAATCACGAAATCTGATGGTAAAATAATGTTTCAGTCCGGACTCAAGTTATTTAAATAACTTTAAACTAAAACGTATTTCATGGGTATTTGAATGCCTATCACTTTTTGAATGAAAATCACTGTGAGCATTGCTCCTTTCGATCATTTGATACCAGTGGCCCACTTTTTGGACCGAAAATGATAGCCTAATACACCCCCTGCAGTACTAAATACACAACGAAACAAAACTATTACACATTTAAGCTTGTCCAAAGTTGTCTCCAAATAGGCATATACGTTTGTGCTTGGCATGCACATGTGGATATATATACTTTGATTTTAGCAGCACAAAATTCAATGCATTATTACTACACTAAAGCACAATAGATCGACGAGCACTTCTGCTGTGTAATACGTTTGCAAACCACAGCTTTAAATAGCTCAACTCCTCATACGTCCGCTCAACGAACTTTGCCCCATCACCATCGTTTGACACAAAACACGCCATACGTCTGGTAAACGTTGTAGTTAATTTGTAACCTTAGAGTAATTACAACGATCTACCAAAACAATTATTGACAGAGAAAAGGATTTTCATCATTAACATTCTAAACTAACATGTAACGAAGTGCCAGAGGGAGGTGTTGCTGTTGCAAACAAGTTTTAATTCAGACAAGCTGCAATCAAATATGTACGTTTAAAGAAAAAGTGTGAAAGTTACAAAATGAAAAGAGGACAAAATATTGGTCAAATTAGTTTCTCGTTAATCACTTTTATGCAGTATTTTGTAAAAAAAAAATAATAAATAAATAATAAATAAAATAATCTGATTTCAAAGTTTGAACATAATTGATCATTTTGTTTAAGAGTTATAAATGAAAGTATTCGGCCACATTTTCTTCCAAGATCGCTTGCAATTTGACACCCAATGACGTCATCATGACGTCAGAGTAATATGCATCACTAGGGGCGAGGGTCGATATATGTTGAAAGTTACAGTCAGTAGTTGGGACTACTATATTGTTTGTTTTAATGGAAATGTAAAAAGAAATATAAGTATGAAGAAACCTATTCTTATTACATAATTATTAGTATGCATGTATTAGTAATATGGGTATTGTTAGTTTGGTTTACCACAGGTCTGACAAAAACATACGAGGGGCATTGGTTAAAGTTAGACTTACATGTAAAATACAGCGATAGCTATAAGAGTTAATTTAAAGTTGAAATTGTAGGTTTTAACAAAATATTTCATACTTTAACAAAACGTCTTGAATTCTACATTTGGTCATTCAATATGCTGAATGTTGCACCTACTCAATTTTTTATGGTGAGTGGATAAGTTCATCGTACGCGGCGAGTCAAAGAAAACTGACCGAGTTAGATAATAAAATGTTAACATAGCTAACATAGGAATACAACTAAAAGTTATTGACTAATAACTGTGCAGATTTCACGTTATTTGGTTACTCTATTCACAAGTTATTTCCTTTTGAATGCAAACACAATGTATCACTAAATTCAGCTGTCCACCACTGATTATTTACCGATACGCATTGATGAATACCTTTAAAATACAATGAACCGTGGTGATTTTCCTACCTCCATGAATGAACAAAAAAAAAATGACAACAAAAACAGACACAAATTCGCTGTAATCATTTCAAACTTGTGGACATGCAATACCAAATTTAATTTGGTCTTGTATACGTATGACCACGGCAAGTTTTTGTTGGATTTAGCTCAGCCTCCTGGGCCATTATTTGTAATTATAATTATATTTGAAAATCATAATTATAGTATCTCAAGTATTCCCGCCCCATCCGATCACACAAGCGCCGCTCACAATTTGACATCTTTGCTCAGTGGCGAGGTATGGGCGTTGCCAGGATTTTTTTAAGAGGGGGCAAAACATATTTTTCCCCAAAACCCCAAAAATCCTGTATTTTCTCTACACATTTTCGATTTATCAGTTTTAAAGGGGCGGGACATTTTGCCCCCCCCCCATTAAATTGACACCAATATATGACTTCGCGCCTCTTTTTCTTTTTTCTTTTTTTTCTCTTTTTTTTTTGGGGGGGGGGGCTTTTCAGGGATGGGGGCAAGCGCTTGAGGGTTTGTAAAAAAAAAATTCGGATGAAATTCGGCCATACAAATGCTCTATTTGGCAATGGCGCTCAGGAATTATTTTTCAATATGGCGACGGGGTGCAGGACTAGTTTTAGGGATAATCACATTTGGATGGAATTTTCTCACAAATGTAATAGCGGTTTACCCCCAAAATATTAACAGAAGATAAAACATGATGAAAATAGACTAAGCCTTTATTTGTATCTAAAACACATTGGATAATTGTGAGTATTTTAGTTGTGAATTACGTGAGTGGGCGTGTTTATCACCGTGGACTATGGCAGTTACGTTTACTGCTCTGCAGCCCTAGGGCTGGGAGGTCGGCGAGATGCAACGGCGCACTTATGTGTGGTTTAGTAACCGGTACAAAGTGCACACATTATGCACACATAGGAGTTGGAGCATTGTTAGAGCATAATGGTAAAAGACCGGATAGCGAAAAGAGCGTTAGGCTATAGCGTGCATGTACTTGTGATCAGTGTGTGAATTGACTGTGTAAATAAATACAGAGGTTAAAACCACAGGTGCAAAGCAGGCTCGAAAATAATGAGATAGAAATCCGTGTTGTTGTACCAGTGTATCATTATGCCTTGAAACCATGCTGAAATCGTCACCGTTTTCACGAACAGCCACATACTATATATATTATGTTGATTTTGAAGTAAAGTGTTTTCGAGATAATCACAAAAGAAGTTTCTCATATTTTAAAACTGCAAGAAATACTACTTCGCAACAACTTTGTGCAGCAAGAAAACCATCACACGATTCTACGTGAGCTGAAGTTTTACATAAACCCGGTAATAAGACTTAATAAAGCAGTTAATTAGTGGAAATTAATTAGTAAAGATATGTGGCTCTTTGTGAAAACGCAAATTCACGTTTCCGACATATTGGCCCTTTCTGTTCAACTTGTATTTCCATAGGCGCGCGTGAGTACGCGCGCGCGCCTGAAAATGTAACAAAGATATGTGGCTCTTCGTGAAAACGCAAATCTCATTTGACCTACTTTTACGTATTTCCGTGCAATGGGTTTTGTACGCGTTCAAAGGGCCAAAATGTATGTGGCTCTTCGTGAAAACGCAAAATGCAGTTATCGAGATTTCTGCCCCTTGCAACATTAATGTAACTTAGATATTAATGATGTTTTGCTTACAGAAACATGTCAAAATGGTTAAGTACATTGTTTTAATGCGAAATATCGAAAAAAATCAAAATCGAAAAAAAATGTAATTTTGGAGATATGTGGCTCTTCGTGAAAACGGTGACGAAATAAGCATGCAAGAAACGTAATACATGTACATACTAAAATATGAAATAAAAGTGATCGGCAAAATGTATACAAAATTGCAGTCCGTTGGTTTTGAGAGTGTTTCTCAAGCGATATTTAGGCTTAAGGTAGATATAGTGATTGCAAAGAACTATGTCATTATAAAGTACAACGAGGTTGTATTTGTGTTCTTACTCTCAGCCAACAGAGGGCGCTATTCAACGTTACCGTACCGGTCGCACATGGCAAGGCTATAAACTCCTGACATTATAAAACACGTTGTTTTAACGTTGGAAGCAGGTGTTTAAATAAAGGTTATGAGAAGTGTCAGTTATTGTTATGAGAGTATTGTGATGTGTTTTGTTTTGTAAATATAGGTGAATTGCATGTCTTCGTTTTCCTGAAATAAAGGCCCCACTTTTATTGCGATCCGTGGACAAAATTATAAAACTGTGTTTGTAATTCAAAGTCCATAACTGGAAAGGTACTTGACCTTTTACATCCTAGATCTTGAACGTGCTTCATGCAAAACTTCTTCAAAACATAGGGAGCGCCATTTGGGTTTCCTCTTTTTTTTGACTAACCCTGTACAAGTAGCCTTTTTCTCTTGATATTCGCCATAATAGCTACTTATAACTGATGAATTATCAGGAAAATGGATTTCTTTGCCTCTGGATGAAGTTATACTGTAATAATTAGACGAAATTAGCAGAGGTCAACTTGTCCAAAAGTAGGCCTTCTCATTCGTTCTCGAGGTCATGGGTAAGGCCTATGACCCTTTGACCGAATATATATATATATATATATATATATATAGTGTCGAGGTCATGCATGCTTTAAATCAATTAGGCCTAAATCGGGTTTGCCACAGGGAAGTGCATGCAGTACAGTATAGAAAGTTCGAGCGCATTCGCAATGCAGAAAAAACTTTCCTGCTCTCTTATTTCTGAAGAGTGAAAATTCACAACGACTGAAACTACCAGACGATATAAAGTTCAATCTATTTCATCGAATAAAGATCGAGGTTTCACTCAAGTTTCCACTGCATTTATTTTGTTTAGTTTGTCAGAGTATTTCAGTCTAAAATCAGAGATTTTTTCACACCAAATTGTCTGTTCCGTAGTTTCCTCACTTCGAAATAACGGTTTGAGGCACAAACGAAACCCGTGTTCATGATATTGGCATTTGACATCTGTACTAAGAAACGACAGACGGACGCCGCCTTGTCCGCCGTGCGCCCGGAGGCCAAAAGAGGACATCGCACATGGTTAATTGATGCATGTAGGCCGTTCGCGTTAGTCTTGGGTCCAGAAAAGTTTCTATCGTATATTGGCTACCCGATTGCCCACCCCAAGGGGCGTTAGCATAACGAGCCACCATCAGCCACTTGAACCGCTTAGCCGACCACATTTTATGTCTCTCGTTTAATGGGACACACAAAAAGCTGCCAGGAAGTTACACATACGTTAATTGCATCTTGTGTGATACTTGCTGAAATTTCGGAGTTTTGTTTCGGAAAAGGTGTGTACATGGTGACCCAAAAATATTATTTCATATTTTAAAAAATATTAAAGAAAAATATGTCGCACCAATAATAATACTTATAATGACTAGAAAGCCAATTTCATAAGCTTATTTCATAAGCATTTAGATGAAAAAAATCTGAAATGCTCAATCCATCAAGGAATATTATCATTTAAACGTAATGACCCTAAAACCTGTTTCGTCCAAAAAATTATATTGTGTATTCTGACAGTTTCAAACGACATAGAAAATGACACAGAATACTTGTTTAAATAACTGTCAAAACTGTTACAATATCTTTATTAACAACCCTGGGTAGGCAAACAATATGATTTATAAAGTCCACTTTTTTTTAAAGACGGACCTTCAAAAGGACTTTGTTGAATATCGTTAACTTTAAACTGAGGTTTTATCGCTGGTGATGTTTGAAGACAATCGTGACGACGATTCTTGAAATCACATTTTTGGACGAAAGAGGTTTTCATTGAACGGATTGAGCAATTTCAGTATTTTTTTCATCTAAAAGTAGCTTATGAAATTGGCTTTGCAGTCATTATTATTTGTGTAGCTACATATTTTTTTGAATATAAAATATAATTTTGGGGGTTTGGGTTCCGCTTTTTTTACTCACCCATCCTGTACAATGCGCACTAAGTACATGTAGGTAAAACAGATCCGCGCACATGACACGACCACGAGGTACGTATACAACTACACCAAATGGCCCGCTGTCTACTATTTACACTGTCAATCTTTGGTCATAAAAAAATAACCTTTGCTAACACTGGCTTGGAAATCCCACAGGGATCATGATGTAAGTTCTTTGTTTTTAGAAACCTATATAGACAGCAAGTCTGACGCATTACAGATCCACAAACAAGCTGACGGCAGATCAGTTCACAGCTAGTTGAAGGGTGCAAGTATCAGACTTTGGCTTTCAAATGTGTCGCAGAGATATCTTTGGAGTTACAACATAATTGGCAATGACATTTTCGTAAGTGAAATTAGCTATGCATCTCCCCCTAAGGCCCCCCCCCCAAAAAAAAGTCTCCGGTTTCCGGTATGAAGCTTGCCCAAAAGTGGTGCGGCGACGCGGCTTTGCAATGCGCACCCAGCAATTTGAGTCATGCACAGTGTGGAGTGATAGTTTGGTTCAGTCACAGTTTACAGTGTGACTTATCCTTTGACTCACTAACTTACTGACCTACTGAATGGCTGACCGTACTGTCACTTTTGACATGGCCTGATTGTTGGCTGGTGAACAGAACCGCAGGAAAGACTATTGTATTTCAGGGTACCCTGGGTAATGAGCTGAAAGCACTCCATGTATTATGGTGTTCATTAGATGCATAAAAAGACGGTGTGAATAGCCATATTGAATCGATATAAGAGAATGAAGTAAGTTTTAGGATTAGCTTTACTTAGAATTGCCTCGTCTGGGTTTCAGGTGAATGAGTCTGGAGCAAAATGGGGAAATCTCAAAGCCATACATCTGAGCCCTTTACCGTGAACGGTGTAGACAAGTATGCAACATTTGAAGACGACTGGTTTGCCAAAGGAGCTTCCAGATACGCCTACCGAGGAAAAATATACTCTGTCAATGGCTGGTGGTTTGAACGCGGTCAGCGATGCGTTGTAAAACTCTACAAAGAGGAGTACTGTGCCAAGTTGAACGAACTAGCTTGGAGAGCGGACAAACGCGCCTCCCTGAAAGCACAAGAAATGGCTGAGCTGTTCAACGCCACATACATCAATGATTCAAACTTTGCAAGGATTGAAGTTCTCATTCCCATCATCTCCCAAATTAAGACTGCCCATAACCACGTAGGAAGAAAACCTGTTTCTGGTACTGTTCCTGATGCTGCTGTTCGCGAATCCGGTGCGGGAGAAACACGAGCCGATGTGATGGTCCGAGAAGGTGCTTCGGTAGCAATTGAGTATTTCCTTCGTGGACGGTACGTTGAATTCTTAAGCAATACTTCTTTGGTGAACACCAAAGAAAAATCCTTTGTTCCAGTAGCCTTCTCCCACTTCACGTTTCATGAATCAAAAGGCGAGATCCTTGTGACCGACTTACAAGGAGTTTACAACCAGAAAAGCTACGTCTTCACCGATCCAGCAGTTCATAGCATGGATAAACGGGGGGCGAAGTTCGGCTACTACGGCCCAACCGATCTTGGGGTGTACGGCGTGATGAAGTTTTTCTACGATCACAAATGCAATAGCTTGTGTAACGGGTTACTCAAACCCGACATGTCAAACATTCCAGATTATTTGAAGGGGGATTTAGATCAGGCCATTGAAGCTATCAAGTCAAGAAGTGGTTCAACCTACACATACGCGTTGCTGGAATCCGGTCTAACGGCCGAACGCATACAAGAGCTGCACACCAATATTGCCAGAGCGCTTGCGGAGAGTACTTGTGACGGTACGGAGTCGCAAAGATGGAAGTTCGGTGTGGATTGGGAAGATGTTGGCAGTCATTTGGCGGCGGCCGGGTTAAGTTATATTCATGGAACAGTCCCATTCTGAATGTGCTTTGGCCGATTTGTGGCCCATTCAAAATCATGATCATAATAGATGGTACACGTGCCTTTTGCACCGAGTAATTTCATCTTGCTCGCCGGCAATGTGCATTTCACTTCAAGATGTTATGTTGTCATCATGTTAAATAGATTAAGTGAAATAACCTCAGCAAAATTGTAGAATTGTACACGTCCCTTGTACGTGTGCACCATCTGAAATGAGTGGTTGGGCACAACCCGACCACTGTCTAGAATTGTTCCGATTAATCTTTTTTTTTATCACGTACGGCACGTTTCCGCGGGTTTTCTCTTAAACGGTATGTGGTATGAACTTGTAACTTTCAATATATATTGTCCCTCATCCGAAGTGGTGCATATTACTCTGACGTCATGATTACGGTGTCAAATTACAATTGATTTTATCTGAAAAAGTGACCAATTACTTTCACCTATAACTCTTGAATTAAACTTTCAATGATGTTTGTATTCATTATTCAGATAGACCATTAATCGCTAAACAGTTTTTGTTGTGTACGTGAACTCGCTTGACCTTTACTTCCGGGTCTACCGGAAGGTCAAATTTAGGTGAATTCCAAATGAAGACGTTAGCCTGACATCAAAACAAAGCAACATTTCTTCGTAACGGTTTACGGTATGATCACAAAACCTTGTGTGAACTTGTACCATGTTACGAAGAAGTTATAATTTTGTTGTAGACTATGCCGTGAGAAACATTTCGTATTCCCGGACACAAAACCAATTGACTTTACTTCCGGTGCTAGACACAAAAACAGTGTAATCACGTCATCCAAAAGGGCGCCCCTAGCGGCACATAAATAGAGTTTGCTTTTTTTAATTTTAAAACCTTAGGTTCAAATTTTACCAAATCGCCCCTTGATATTCTTTGATTAACCACAGATAACTTGGCAATGTTTCACATTCATGACGTCATCAGACCGGAAGTTATTTCTATGAGAATGTGCCAACGATCATATTTGTAATTTAATTCTATCATTTGATCCATGTCGTAAAATTTAGCCCTAATAACGATACAATTACAATGTTTACCATTTGCTTCCAAATACTGTGACGTCATCAATCCGGAAGTTCGGTGTTATGAATATATACACTTTTATTTTCCAAATTTTCATACGATATTTAACTTCACAATGAACATCCATTCCGAACTAAATCAGTATTCAATTCCCGAAAGCCAGAAATAACTTGTTTGCTGAAATTTATCACACCGTTAAAGATGCATTTTTGTGAACAAAATAATTGATTGTCCTGGAAAGGATTTGATTTCTTGATCCTTTGCTCTCACACAAAAATATTCATGACTTAACTGGACAGTGTTTCATAAAATAGTTGTCTACCCGACCACTCTGCGTTTGTAACAACAAACGCGAATCTCCATTTTTTGGGGTTTGTTTTTGTTTGTTTAATTTAAATACGCATGTATCAAGCTATAGCTGTTACAAATGCTTTTGCTAAGTATCAGTGTTTGTTCTGAGGAATTTCACGTGAAAATACCCTCAAACCTAACGTCGGAAGGAGTTTTTTTCCGATAGTAAGCAGGTATTTTTACTTGCTTTTAACCTTTTTTTTTCGGAGGGGGGTAAGTCTGGCACCGTAACCATTTTGTAGATCTTTTCAAAAGCATTACAATTATGTGTATATACATGTGTAGATGTAGTTAATATAGGTTTTCCCGGCCAATTTGCTAAAAATGTTAATTCATTTCTAAAAATCGGTCATTTCTTTTCTTCTGAATTTGAGAATCGCTCTGATCACGCATTATATTTTCGCTACCAGAAAAGTAGTGGATTCAAACAATTCATCGCGAAAACTCGAATTGTCTTATATGCTGCTAGTTTGGGAACTTCATCCCTGTGAAATATTAAAATCGTTTGCCAAAGTCACCGAAGCATGATCCCCTGTTTATATTGTTTATATGAACACTCGTTTATTTGCAACTTGTTTTACATGTCTGTTTTGAGAGATGTAAAGGAACCGGCAAACCTTTATGCTGAGGGAGTCATTTCATTCCGATTATAATTTCAACGTTAGCGACGGTACGGATGTCCTTTAATAAAACGCATTACGATAGGCCAGTAAAACCAAGTTGGAAATCTATTAACGCCTCAAAATCTGTGTACAAAAGTGGAGTAAATGTGTTATTTTTTTTTATCAAAACTGATGTCTCTACTAAGGCCAACGAGCTGTTGCTGAGTCTCAGTATAGTACATTCTCGTTTTGCATTGGTTGCTTTATGTGGTTCCGTATCCAGGCAGACTTTGAACCAATGCAGTTTAACCTTCAGTTTGGGTTATTTACCAAATTTCTTACGAAAAAGTTTTTGTAAAGGTAATGTAAATAAACAATAAAAGCCACAGTTATTTACCAATTGATAATCTTTTGATGATAACGCATACAGCAAAGGTGCAGCGGACTCTGGAATTATTGGCAATAATTTTACACACCCAAGGATCGACAGAAGTGTCAAGTGTTATTTCTTATGCATAGGCCTAGGTTTATCTGATCCAAAAAGTATAAGTTACGAATAGAAATGTTGTCCCGTAGTCTATGTTAACTTTGTTTGGGAAAAATTGCTATTTGAAACTTCATGTAGGCCTATATAATCTCAGTTCGTGCAATCGAGTGAATTAATGTTTAAATGGATATTGAATCATTCTTACAAAACAAAGCCAACCAGTTTTGATTTTTGTAACAGATCCGAAGAATGGTTCCATAACTTTGTGAGTGCTGGGGTCCGCAAATATTTGTCTCTTTTCGTAAATTGTAGATTATTTGTCATCTCATGTAAAACATCAACAAAATAACAGTTGAAATCAGTATTCAAAACACTACATCATGTATTATATGCATATTCATATTGACTGATAAACGATGACTGAGTTGATTTTATAAAACAAAATTCCAACGAGTTCAACCCGAATTATAACAAAAATAATGTGCATTTTGTGTTATTGAATTAATTACAAAAGAGGCAAGTAAAGTACATGTAAAAATTATTGTATGTCTGTTTGTGTGTAAAAAGTTTCATAATATTGCAGTATTCTATACTTACTATACAGTATTCTCCTCGTTGGTGTTACTTTAAGTTGATCTATATTGGATTGAAAATCCCTAATCAGTGACTTTAGATTTCAGGCAATGAAAAAAAGGACAAAGTATTTGTGCAAAGATGTGTCTCGTCACAATTTGTACAGTTCATGGTCAATGTTAGCACAGATTATATATTTTTTTTCAAACCACCGGACTACCCTTGTAAAATCCTTGCGAACTTATTTGCGGCCTGGATTTTATTTTATTGGAGTTCTTACTCGCACAGTAGTCAGCATTTGACGAATTCGCCTACTTGGGGTTTTCCATAAAACCCTCAAAATATTTACTCACGGATGTGACGTCAGGCCACTATCAGAGTTGACCTTTCTCTTCTGGCTTCCTATTGGCTAGTTTTATTTAGCCAGCCGTTACTATGCTACCTTTGGCCATTTTACGTCATCAGCTCTTTGATTTGTTTGATTCTTTTCGTAAGATTAGAATTCAAAATGCACAGGGATTTTCCATTTAATTATTGTTTACCAAATGGCATCCAGCAATTACATGTTAATCAGAAATATACCTTATGTATTCTGATCCACTATGGTCTTGCCCAGTTAATAATGGAGACATCACAAAACACACGTTATTTGAAGGGAAATTTACGACTAAAAATAGATGAGTATTAAAAAGAGCTGTTTGTATTTAGCACCCTTTTACCTGTACAACTTAGAAGGAAATATATACAGGTATCACAAATCCTAAGTTCCCCCCCCCCAACATTATTCTTAATTAATGAAATATAAATGCACGATTTCAACAATATCCCAAATGCAAATGACAGAGGACACTCTTCTGCCCATCTTGTGAGAAAATGATAGAAATCCAATCACGCATACCAACACGAAGCTCATCTGAATGAAAAAAGTGCAAATAAAAAAGTTGCAGTAAATAGCATTGCTCCAATGTACTGGTTTGAGTGATCCTGCAAGGCAGGGTAGACTTTCATTATTTAATAATTTTACCTTACACACGTTTTTTTGTTTAAAAGGATGTTTAACTAAAACAAGACGCAATCTTAAAAATCTAACAGATAATTGCAGACCTTTTAATGCAAAGATGACAAAGAAAATACTAAATTAAATGTAACATTTTTGAAATGTCCCATTTCCCAACGGGAGTCTCTACTTTAAAGAGGAAGAACAAGAATACAGTGTGCATACTAAAATATGAAATAAAAGTGATCGGCAAAACTAGTATAAAAATTTGCACTCCGTTGGTTTTGAGAGTGTTTCTCAAGCGATATTTAGGCTTAAGGTAAATATAGTGATTGCAAAGAACTATGTGATTATAAAGTACAACGAGGTTGTATTTGTGTGCTTACTCTCAGCCAACAGAGGGCGCTATTTAACTTTACCCGTACCTGTCGCGCATGGCCAGGCTATAAACTCCTGACATTATAAAACACGTTGTTTTAACGTTGGAAGCAGGTGTTTAAATAAAGGTCATGAGAAGTGTCAGTTATTGTTATGAGAGTGTTGTGATGTGTTTTCTTTTGTATATATAGGTGAATTGTCTTCGTTTTCCTGAAATATAGGCCCCACTTTTATTGCGATCCGTGGACAAAATTATAAAATTGTGTTTGTATTTTAAAGTACATAACTGGTAAGGTACTTCACCTTTTACGTCCTAGATCTTGAACGTGCTACATGCGAAACTTCTGCAACAAATAGGGAGCGCCATTTGGGTTTCCTTTTTTGGATTAACCCTGTACAAGTAGCCTTTTTCTCTTGATATTTGCCATAATAGCTACTTATAACTGGTTAATTATCAGGAAAATTGACTTCTTTGCCTCTGGATGAAGTTATACTGTAACAATCAGGCGACATTAGCAGAGGTTAATTTGTCCAGAAGTAGGCCTTCTCATTCGTTCTCGAGGTCATGGGTTATGACCCTTTGACCTTCCGATTTTTCCTGGTTATTAACCAGGTATATACAGGATGTCCTGAAAATAATGGTGCATGTAAACCCCGCCATTTTTGACCATTTACAACCAGAATTTACTGCAAATGTTTACACGATCTTCAAGGTTACAGATTTAGATTGCGAATACCGTTTGTTTAATTAAGATTGCTTTTGAAAATCCAGAGATATGTTTGAACTAGAGGTTCGCGTTTGTTTAGTTACAAACGCAGAGTGGTCGGGCAGGCAAACGCAGAGTGGTCGGGCAGGCAAACGCAGAGTGGTCGGGCAGGCAATTTTTTTCATTAAACACTGCCGAGTTAAGTTATGAATATGTTAAGTTATGAATACGTTTATGAAAGTGCATTTGGCACTGATTACAGCGGCCTCAATTCCATTCCGGAAACCGTGGGACACTATAGCAACATTGGTAGAAAATGTCGAGTCGGTGATTAAATTAGGCCCCATGCTTTAAAGAGAACGAAGTGTCTTGTAATGCCCCAGTTTAAATAAACCCTTACCAATGTGGCCAAGGTTTGTACAAAGGGTTGCGGAAGGGCAAACACCCCACCCTCATTAAAAAAACCCTTATTTTTCGCAGTGGTATTGACCTGAGGAGTCACGCACGGCAGCGTATAATGACGCAATAGGTATATTTAGAGTTGTATATAAGCCTACGCAACTGAGCCAATACTGGTCAAAGGCTTGCGTAGGATCAAAAGACATCGGAAACCGTTATTACTCGGGATTAACAGAGAGATCTGACAGCAACTTGTATCGTTTTGTGTAAATGATGTAAGTATATTTCTCGTTTTATGTATGACGATTTGACACATTACGGTTGTTCTTTTTTTCCAAAAAAATCATTTTAGCTCACCTTGCAATGTCAAAACATTCATTTTTCCAGACGATCGGAATAGAATGGGAAATTCTCACAGCCACAAATCTGAGGAGTTTACCCTCAATGGTAGACGGGTTTATGTAAAATTCAGGAGGGACGACGTGCTTTCTAAAGGAGAGTCTGGACGCACCTTCCGGGGACGAATAAAGTCCGTCAATAGACACAGGTTCCGACGTGAACGTCGCGAAATCTGCGTCGTGAAGCTGCTGCGTGTGGACGAAACAGTTTGGCAACAGCGGTATCGGGCACGAAAAGCAGAGATTTATTCAAAGCAGTTTAACAAATCCCTTCTTAGGCATGAGCAAATCACATTTCTCTTTCCTGAATTCATAAAAGTCAACACTCTTCCACATATGCGCGCTGATGATGTTGTCGACGAAGGTGCACCGATAATGGTGGAACCTATCCTCGATGGTTACTCCTGCTTCCTGAGTAACTCTTCTACCTTTAACGTTAGGGCCGGGGTGTCGCAGAGTGTGCTAAGTGTGCTAGCAGCATTCTGCCATCATTCATACCATATAACAGATGGTAAGCTCCTTGTTACCGGCTTGAAAGGTGTTTACGAGGACAACATTTTCACGTTCACTGATCCAGCCATCCACAGCTGCAAGAAGGGGAAGTTCGGCTACTGCGGTCCAACCGATCTCGGGGTGTACGGCATGATCAATTTCTTCGAACATCACACTTGCAATCGCCTGTGCGAAGATTTACTTAAACCCCACACGTCCAGGATTCCAAGAGAGTTGAATGAAAGATTAGATATCTTCATCCAAAGAGCTTTCCCGTACAGAGCTGACGGTTCAACCTACATTTCCGAGTTGCGGAATCATGGGCTAACGGAAGAAGATCTTCCAAGACTGCACGACGTAGTTGCAACAGCGCTCGATAAGAAACCCACTTCGATTCAAAATTTGAAAAAGGCGGTTCATAAAAAAATGGGTACGCATAAGTAAATGTTGTCAGGCACGTTATCGTACGACGACGAAGTCCTTATGGGCTTAAGCAAATTGAGATTAGCGAGTAAGTTTCTCTGGCTAAAATGTGCGTACGTTTGGATAATAGACTGTAATTTGTCCTTCACTCAAAACAAATGTTGGGTAAATGGGTGGCATTGAGCCAATGTTTGTCGACATAAATGCCTACAATATTGGGCAAATTTTCTCCCAAATAGGTCAACAATTGTATGTTGAGGTAATGTCACTAAACGTAAAAATATCAATTCCCAAATGTGTCTTACCCATGCCAGGCAATAAATATGGCATATTTGTGTAATGGAGGTATGAAGCCCCGGAAGGGACAGGGTGGAATTTTTTTGTAATTAGTAATTCGTGCGAACGAAATAGCAATTCGTGCGAACGAATTAGAAAATTATAAAAAAGAATTCCACCCTGTCCCTTTCCGGGCTTCATATGGAGGCGCGAAAGCAACTCGAAATAAAAACCTTGGTTAATATAGCTCAATCTGGCAGAAAAGACTACAAATGTTTTAGACGGACTATCAAGAATTAGTTGATAAAAAAAAAGAACTTTCAAAGAACACAGATGGCAAATTTTTAAAGTGTGTATTTTATGTCTTTTAAACTTCTATAATCTTTGAGATGTTTTATGAGTTTTCTATAGGTATTCGTAAGATTTAACTGTAAAGAATATTTCCCGAAATCAACTTGTGTATGTCGACCATGCCGCAAATAACACAGGTTGGCTACGAACGTACGTGGGCATATGCGTGTAAATAATTGAGGATTTACTGGGCAAGTTAAAATTCCCATGTAAAAAAATTGCGATGACAATTTGTTTGCTTGTACATGGTGAGTAAAACAAATGTCCCTTTCGATAACTTTGGAGGATGTATAATAACCAATTTATTCATTGCAAGAGGAATGTAAGTTCAAATAAATCCCACTGAGAGATGTATTTCATGCATTCATCATGCAAATTATAAAATGATTTGTATGATGAAGTGTTGCTTTAAAAATAAATCGCAACCAGACAATTGACAATTATATTCACTTTGGCAAATATGATCTTGCCTGAAATCGTTCACACATTGTACTGCTGGAATCATAACAAGGATCGGTTCCAAGACGACGATTAATGAAGGACACGTAAGAAATGTCAAAAAGACGTGCGGTTCCGTTTGGGAGCTTTTAGTGGATCAGTGAGTTGTCATTGTTATAAGTTAAAACAACAAACCAAATACAAGACTGCATGAATGCCTTCAATTCAATTGAATGCCTTCAATGCATGAATGCCTTCAATTTTCACAACTTTTTAAATCGCAGATGAACATTGGGAGAAAAGCTCTTTGTTTAAAACCTGGATCCAACTTGGATATACTGAATAAATGCGTGACTCACAGAAATTGGGCTGTTGTTGTCGTCGTTGTTGCTGTTGTTGTCGTTGTTGTCATCATTGTTGTCGTCAATGCCGTCATTGTTCTTGTGATTATTGTTGTTGTCGTTGTTTATTTTATGTACTGAATTATATTTTATACTGACCATATAAAGCAGCTAAAATACTAGGAATGTTCATAATTATAGATGTATATTGAATTGAAAATCCATAAGTCAGTGTTAATTTCAGTCGCATAATATAGAGCTACAGTTTCTTTAGGTGTCAGGGAAAAAAGGTACATGAATATAAAAAAAAATGGAAAATAGGACGAAATATTGATGAAAGTGCGTGTCTCTTAAATTATTTTTTGCACAGTTCATGCATCGTTTCCGTTCAACGTATTTTGGTGGGTTATGTTCATCAGACTACCGATGTAAACTTACACATTAGGATTTATAACAGCAAAGCTCTAGGTCTTTTAATGTCTTTGTATCGCACAGCAGTGAATATTTGACAAATACGCTACATGGGGTTTTCCATAATGCTAAAAACAGCGATGTGCGATTGTAACGTCATACCACTATCAGTGTTGATATTTTGCCTCTATTTGCTAGCCTGCTGTTACTAGGCTAACTTTGAGCCTGCCATCAACTCAAGTTGTTTCAGTTGTCAAAACTTCTTTAATAAGGTTCAAAGTCAAACTGAACAGGGATTTCCCACCTTTTAACAGATGACACCGTATTTAAATATGAAGTGCAAATATACCTGTGTTGTGATTCACTTTGATCTTGCCCAGTCAATAGTTGGGACTACTATATTGTTTGTTCTATGGAAATGTAATATATTAAGAAATATTAGTATGGAGAACCCTATTTCTATTACAAAATTATTAGTATATTAGTAATATAAGTATATTTAGTAATATAAGTATTTTTAGTATGGTTTACCACAGACCTGACAAAACATACGAGGAGCATTGGTTAAAGTTAGACTTACATGTAAAATACAGCGATAGCTATGAGAGTTAATCTTAAGTTGAAAGTAGCTTATAACCAAATATTTCATACTTTCACAAAACGTCTTGAAGTCTACATCTGGTAATTCAATATTCTGGATGGTGTACATACTCGATTTCTGTGTTGAATGGATAGGTTCATCGTACAGGGTGAGTCAAAAGACAAGTCACCGAGTTAGATAATAAAATGGTAACGTAACATAGGAATACAACTAAATGTTATTGACTAATAACTGTGAAGATTTCAGGTAATTTGGTTTCTCTATTCACAAGTTATTTCCTATTTACCGATACGCATTGATGAATACCTTTAAAATACAAAGAACCGTGGTGATTTTCCTACCTCCATGAATGAACCAAAAACTTAAAAACAAAACCAGACAAAAAATCGCTGTCATCATTTCAGGAAAAAAACTTGATTTGTTCCTCATGTACAAATCACGAAATCTGATGGTAAAATAATGTTTCAGTCCGGACTCAAGTTATTTAAATAACTTTAAACTAAAACGTATTTCATGGGTATTTGAATGCCTATCACTTTTTGAATGAAAATCACTGTGAGCATTGCTCCTTTCGATCATTTGATACCAGTGGCCCACTTTTTGGACCGAAAATGATAGCCTAATACACCCCCTGCAGTACTTAATACACAACGAAACAAAACTATTACTCATTTAATCTTGTCCAAAGTTGTCTCCAAATAGGCATATACGTTTGTGCTTGGCATGCACATGTGGATATATATATCTTGATTTTGGCAGCACAAAATTCAATGCCTTATTACTACCCTAGGGCACAATACATGTACATCGACGAGCACTTCTGCTGTGTAATACATTTGCAAACCACAGCTATAAATAGCTCAACTCCTCATACGTCCGCTCAACGAACTTTGCCCCATCACCATCGTTTGTCACAAAACACGCCATACGTCTGGTAAACGTTGTAGTTAATTTGTAACCTTAGAGTAATTACAACGATCTACCAAAACAATTATTGACAGAGAAAATGATTTTCATCATTAACATTCTAAACTAACATGTAACGAAGTGCCAGAGGGAGGTGTTGCTGTTGCAAACAAGTTTCAATTCAGACAAGCTGCAATCAAATATGTACGTTTAAAGAAAAAGTTTGAAAGTTACAAAATGAAAAGAGGACAAAATATTGGTAAAATTAGTTTCTCGTTAATCACTTTTATACAGTATTTTGTAAAAAAAAAATGGATAATAAATAAAATAAATCTGATTTCAAAGTTGGAACATAATTGATCATTTTGTTTAAGAGTTATAGGTGAAAGTATTCGGCCACATTTTCTTCCAAGATCGCTTGTAATTTGACACCCAATGACGTCATCATGACGTCAGAGTAATATGCACCACTAGGGACGAGGGTCGATATATGTTGAAAGTTACAGTCAGTAGTTGGGACTACTATGTTGTTTGTTTTAATGGAAATGTAAAAAGAAATATAAGTATGAAGAAATCTATTCTTATTACATAATTATTAGTATGCATGTATTAATAATATGGGTATTGTTAGTTTGGTTTACCACAGGTCTGACAAAACATACGAGGGGCATTGGTTAAAGTTAGACGTACATGTAAAATACAGCGATAGCTATAAGAGTTAATTTAAAGTTGAAAGTGTAGGGTTTAACAAAATATTTCATACTTTGACAAAACGTCTTGAATTCTACATTTGGTCATTCAATATGCTGAATGTTGTACCTATTCGATTTTTTTATGATGAGTGAATAAGTTCATCGTACGCGGCGAGTCAAAGAAAAATGACCGAGTTAGATAATAAAATGTTAACAAAGCTAAAATAGGAATACAACTAAAAGTTATTGACTAATAACTGTGCAGATTTCACGTAATTTGGATACTTTATTAACAGAGGTGGCAGCAAGTCATTTTTTGCAAGTCCAAGTCAAGTCACAAGTCATTGTTAGCAAGTTCAAGTCAAGTCACAAGTCATTAGGTCCAGTCACAAGTCAAGTCACAAGTCATTAGGTCCAGTCACAAGTCAAGTCACAAGTCATTTGGTCTAAAAACAAGTCAAGTCACAAGTATCTTTGTCCAAGAACACGTCAAGTTGTACATTATTTTGTCCAGCTGTAATAAGCTAAAAGAATTAACCTGGCGTGAACTTACGATTTATTTTGAACATGCCTCCTTAATTCCCCCTTTTCAATGTGTTGCAATTACTATTCTTGTAGTTTATCACATATCTGTCGGATATTAGCCCTTTGTATACTTTAATAAATTTACTTTACATTGTAGAAATAAATGCTGAGATGACCGTGAAAAAAGACTTCACTCACTCGATTACATGTAGTATACGAACACTTTATTGTTCAATTTTCATGTATACTAAACGCCTACCAATTGGTTAGGCTATCCGGTATGTTACATGCAATTGACAAAGGCCTGCTTTCTTTTCGCGAAAGGTTCCTTTCAAAGTTTGTTCAACCAATACAGTAAGCAAGAGACAATTGGTCATTGAAAACTGTAGTTTGTTGTGACAGTCTTATTGAAAACTTTTGAAACTAGTGGGAACTATTCATTTTAATTGGATTCAGTCACTGAGGTCTATTTTCTGGAATGAAAAAGCTAATTAAAAGTATAATAGCTTAATTCAAGTGTATTGGGTCGCTCAAGTAGCGTCTGACTAGGGTTGGTAACAAGTCATTTTTTGCAATCCCAAGTCAAGTCACAAGTCATTGTTTGCAAGTCCAAGTCAAGTCACAAGTCATTGTTTGCAAGTCCAAGTCAAGTCACAAGTCAAAGCTGGTGTTTACAAGTCAAGTCACAAGTCACAAAAATAGCGACTCGAGTCCGACTCGAGTCCAAGTCACATGACTCGAGTCAGCAACTCTGCTCTATTTACAAGTTATTTCCTTTTGAATGCAAATACAATGTATCACTAAATTCAGCTGTCCACCACTGATTATTAACCGATACGCATTGATGAATACTGTGGCGAAACAGCCGGTGGACTGGTGCGAGTTTACCATGGCTCGCCTGGTTCCCCGACGTCGTGCGTAGGGTATAGCGCGTAGTCAGAGATTTTAGGCAGTCCGTCAAAAGACGCCGTTGTGTGAACATCGATTGCGTTGAGCTCCGAATCCGAGTAAACCTCGTGTGTAGACGTAGAGATAGTTTGGGCAACGCGGCGTGCAAGTCAAGGGCGGATGGTGAGACTTTAGAGTAATAATTAGCAAGCTAGACCTTTTGTTGTAAGGGGAAATTAGCCTGGGTGGCTGTGGGTTGAGCTGGTGACTGGGGACCTAAGGTTCGTGTGGTATGTGCAGCAGTATTCCCTGGTCGGGAATTGGGTTGCCTGTTGCCTGTCGACCTTTGTCGCCAGGAGTCACCTCGGGGTTATAAACCGCGCTCCGTAACCTGAGCCCAGTGATTTCTGTATGCTAGGTTGCATGTGAGGGTTACTCTGGTAAAGTCTTAATCAGTGTGTGCAGTTCATAACTTGTTGCTGTTGATCGCACTGGGTGTGCACAGTGAGGTTCTTGCCACTGTGGGATAATCGTTCTAGCTAGTCAACGAGGTTAATTACATAGAGCCTGGTTAGGCTGGTTGTTGTAAGCATTGTACAATAAGAGGTTATTGTTGTGTAAGGCTTACTTTATAGGGATAAACCTAGAGCAGCGGGGAACGTTGTTCTGCGAGGTTTATTGGCCACTCATTAAACTTTAAGCCTGTGTATTTGGACCGAATAAAGAGTTGTTTCTTGTTCTCTAAGACACATGTGTAGTGAGGTTTATTGAGGTTCCCTGGTCACCTCTAGGTGCTTGCCACGTGAATTGGTATTCCTTTAGCGTTGGTATATTTCCAACAAACGGACAGGCCTAGGACTTGAATCCTCCGTTCGTGACGTAGTCCCCCCTTATTTGCGTGTAACCGCTCATGCGCATGTAAGGTCATTAAATATTTTTGTGGGATAATCAGCTCTTGTTGGTGTGGGTGTAATTCCTTATCCATAGACGGGCGAGCGCGCCACAATACCTTTAAAATACAATGAACCGTGGTGATTTTCCTACCGCCATGAATGAACCAAAAAACTTGACAACAAAAACAGACAAAAATTCGCTGTCATCATTTCAAACTTGTGGACATGCAATACCAAATTTAATTTGGTCTTGTATACGTATGACCACGGCAAGTTTTTGTTGGATTTAGCTTAGCCCCCTTGGCCATTATTTGTAATTATAATTATATTTGAAAATCATAATTATAGTATCTCAAGTATTCCCGCCCCATCCGATCACACAAGCGCCGCTCACAATTTGACATCTTTGCTCAGTGGCGAGGCATGGGCGCTGCCAGGATTTTTTTTAGAGGGGGGCAAAACATATTTTTCCCCAAAACTAAAAAAATCCTGTATTTTCTGAACACATTTTCGATTTATCAGTTTTAAAGGGCCGGGACATTTTGCTCCCCCCCCCCATTAAATTGACACCAATATATGACTTCGCGCCTCTTTTTCTTTTCTTTTATGTTTTTGTTTTGTTTTGTGTTTGGTCTTTTTTTTTGGGGGGGGGCTTTTCAGGGGTGGGGGCAAGCGCTTGAGGGTTAAAAAAGAAAAGAAAAGTGGCAGGCACTGAAAGCCGTGCGCTGGACTGCGATCTCGAAATTCGGATGAAATTCGGCCATACAAATGCCCTATTTGGCAATGGCGCTCAGGAATCATTTTTCAATATGGCGATGGGCTGCAGGACTAGTTTTAGGGATAATCACATTTGGATGGAATTTTCTCACAAATGTAATAGCGGTTTACCCCCAAAATATTAACAGAAGATAAAACATGATGAAAATAGACTAAGCCTTTATTTGTATCTAAAACACATTGGATAGTTGTGAGTATTTTAGTTGTGAATTACGTGAGTGGGCGTGTTTATCACCGTGGACTATGGCAGTTACGTTTACTGCTCTGCAGCCCTAGTGCTGGGAGGTCGGCGAGATGCAGCAGCGCACTTATGTGTGGTTTAGTAACCGGTACAAAGTGCACACATTATGCACACATAGGAGTTGGAGCATTGTTAGAGCATAATGGTAAAAGACCGGATAGCGAAAAGAGCGTTAGGCTATAGCGTGCATGTACTTGTGATCAGTGTGTACCATTGACTGTGTAAATAAATACAGAGGTTAAAATTACAGGTGCAAAGCCAGCTTGATAATAATGAGATAGATAGTGTTGTTGTACCAGTGTATCATTAGTCCTTGAAATCATGCTGAATTAAGCATGCAAAAACGTCATACGTACTAAATGTAAAATAAAAGTGATCGGCAAAACTGTTAAAAAATTTGCAGTCCGTTGGTTTTGAGTTTATCAAGCGAAGTCGCTGAAGGGGGGGGGGGGGGTCAAACCCCGCCCCAGCTCTGTCAAACAAATGTGTGTTTTTTTCACAGAAATGCATATAAAATAATGCGAACCCCCCCCCCCCCCCCGCCGCTATGACATCAAAACATTTGCACCCAATACGGAAATGCGGACAAAGAGAGCATAGTTAGGGTGGTATTTATACACTATTCTGTAATATAGTGTTAATAATCGGGGGATTCCCTCCCCCCAGGTGTAAAAAAAAAACACTGTTTACATTTCAGCATTGTTTTGCTGAGAACCCCGCCCCCCCCCCCCCCGTAAATTCCTGGATCCGCCCCTGTACTCTCAGCCAACAGAGGGTGTTATTCAACTTTACCGTGCCGGTCGAGCAAGGCAAGGCTATAAACAGCTCCTGACATTATAAGGCAAATACGGTCCATTTTTGGTCTGTTGTTAATATTGGACACAAACAAGCTGCCAGGAAGTTGCACAAACGTTTGCTGCATCTTGTGTGATACTATAGCTGAAATTACGGAGTTTTGTTTCGGAAAGAGTGTAGAATGTTCACGAATACAATTTAGGCAAAACAGGTCCGCACCCATGACGCGACTTCGACAAGATGATTCCCAATCAGTGACCTGCCCTCTATTTTTGTTACACTGTCAACCCGGCGTATAGTATGACGACAGTGATAAAACAAGGTCTATGTTGGAACACTGGCTTGGGAATCCCCGTAGTATCATGATGTAAGTTCTTTATTTTTAGAAGCCGTTTATAAACGCCAATCCTGGCGCATCACAGATCCACAGACAAGCTGACGCTGGAGTAGTAGTTAGCTAGCACAGGGCGCAGGTGTCTGACTTTCTTTGAAAGGTGTCGCGGAGATATCTTTGGAGGTACAAAGTATTTGGCAGCCTAGGTACATGTTTAAAGTGAACATGTCTTACCTACGCTTCTTTAAGGGACATATTTTTTAATTACGGGTCGAACAAATTGAGTCGTTCACAGTTTCCAATAACAGTTTCGGTCACTCACAGTTTAAAGTACATTTACGTGACATTTACTCTTTTAAAGTAAACTTACGTGACTCATCTTTTTTGCTCACTGACGAACTGACCGACTCAGTCAATATGACTGACATTAACGTCACTTTTGACTTGGCCTGATTGTCGGCTGGTGAAGAGATCCGTGCGAGGCGTTCCGTTGTATTGGATGACGCCATGCGTAATGAGCTTAAGCCGCTCCATGGTGTATACCAGATACAAACAAAGACAGAGTGAATAGCCATTTGGAATCGATTCAATAGAATATAGTATTAAGCTTTGGCTTACAATGCTTGTCTCGTCTTGTTTCAGGTGAATGAGTATAGCGAAAAATGGGTGGCGGTGCTTCTCAAAGACACACAGAGCCCTTTACATGGCATGATAAAGAGGTGTATGCGAAATTTGAGGACAACTATTTTGCCCAAGGAACGTCCAAATACGTCTTCCGAGGCAGAATAATGCCCGTCAATAACCAGGAGATCGACTGGGGTGAGCAGTGTGTTGTGAAACGCTATAAAGAAACTTTCTGTGACAGATTGAAAGAATACACTTGGAAACTCGAAAATCGCACCTCCTTGAAGACAAAAGATATGATTGACAGGTTCAACTTAAAATACAGCGATAAAGGCATTGCAAAGATTAAGGTTATCATTCCCACCTTTTCCAGTGTCCAAAAAAAGGTTCCCTTCCTAGGCAACCTCCTAGCCAACATCCTAGGCAAACCCGATGCGATGTTCACAGAGGATGCACCTGTAGCGATTGAGAAATTCCTTCAGGGACCGTACGTCAAATTCTCAAGCAATTCCGGTTACGTGAACCCCAATGAAGATACCATTGTTCCAGAAGCCTTCTCCCACTTCACGTACCATGAATCAGATGGCGATATCCTTGTGACAGACTTACAAGGAGTTTACAACCAGAAAAGCTACGTCTTCACCGATCCAGCAATTCATAGCATTGACAAGCAGAGGTTTGAGTTCGGCTACTACGGTACAACCGATTTGGGGATGTTAGGCATGATAAAGTTCTTCCAAAATCACAAATGCAATCGCTTGTGTGATGGGTTACTCAAACCTGACTTGTCAACAATTCCAGACTGTTTGAAGGAGAATTCACATGAGGTCACCCATACTATCGAATATAAACAGAGTTCCTTGATGTATAGTTCAACTTACACGAACGAGTTGCAGAATGTCAAGCTACCGGCCCTACGCAAGCAAGAGCTGCACAACAACGTTTCCGAAACGTTTGCGTTTAGTGGACGTCATGGTGAGCAGTTGCATCGCAATCGGTAAGACAGTTTGTCAGGAATGTGTGTCTTCTTCTTCTTCTTCTTCTTCTTCTTCAAAACAAAATAAATCTGAACCCCCAAAAACAGGCTTTTCCACACTGTGTGGAAAAGCCAATAATTTCAAGTGCTGTACGTGCGTGCATCCATGAAATTGTACATAATTATGTGCATGTGCATGCACGGTATACAGTGTCGAACCGCTTAAGCATGGAAGGACACGACAAACAAGACTGGGAAAACCACAGGTTTTGCTATCCAGTGAGAAGTAAAGTCGCAAAAGTTGCAGGGATTATGATAGAAAGTAGGATATGTAAATTTGATGTTGGGTTTTGCCCTTCACTGACGTATAAACACTGTATACTTAGTGTGATACCCCGAGTGAAAGTGAAAAACAAATAAACCAGCTAGCCGATCCCGGCAACACATTTTCTTTTCCCAAACTACATCCATTATACATGGTTCTTTAGAGACCCATACTTTTATGATACGCACACACACGTAGGTATATATATCCCCCAGGATTTTGCAATAGCTCAGTTGGTAGAGTCGTGATTTTCAACCGTCAGGAATCCTCGCGGTGTGGGTTCGAGTCAGGATTGAGTCCCACCAAAGTGTTTTTTTTCCCTCACTTTTAATCTGGGAAACACACTGAGTATACAGGTTGTTTTTTTATACCAGACGCTAATTCTATCTAATGAATAACGTAGCCGGACCAAGTGAACAGAAAACCCCTGATTTCAAAAGATAGCTTAATTAAAAGATCACCAGATACGAATATTTATAGCATTTCGCTCACAACTTTTTGAACTGCATGGAGCGCGGTTGCAAATTTATTTGTGAAAAGACATTATTTCTTTGCGAAAGGACATTATATTATAAGCAGTTTTGTGTATTTTCGATCTGAATTATTTCCATTTGCGCCACAAAAGCTATCGAAACTGACCATCAACGGTGATGAAACATTGCCTTTACTAATGTGGAATGTATCTAAGGTTGATGATTCTTAAAAGTAACGGAGAATTTAGGCCATGCACATCACTATACACAACGCTAGTCACGATGGGCGTGTCCAGGCATTCAAACCGTGGACAAAACAATTACGGAGGACAAAAGAGAACAATATCGTCCGCGATACCCAGCATATACGTCGTGTACAAAAACACATGGGGGTCTTCCGAAAAAAAGGTTCAGGTACAAATAAAAAGGGACAATAGGACGTCCATACCCAAATATTTATCCTTTTATTTTCTATACACATTTTTATTCTTGCTTTATATATTAAAAATATACCGATGGTGTAATGTAAATGTCAATCAGGTTTATGAGAGACCCACATTTTCAGACTCGGCTTGCCTTGCCTTTTGCCTTGTCAGTGGTCCGATGTGGATGTGTTTAAAAATCTGTTAAATAAACACAAGATTACCTAACAACGAACAAAACGTTAAACAGCTTTTCATAAATCATTGACAAATAGGACTGAGTCTCCCGTTTGGCCGTTACTGTTCCATAGAACCATGGGTACGCAAACTGAAGCAGCGACTAATGTCCCTACCACGATGCAACAGGAGGCTCAGATATCCGCCCCCTCAGCTGCAACAGGTAAGTAGTAGTTGGACCAGTTGCTTATGGTCAGTTTATGAGGGAGGGGAGGAGCAGTACCCTGCCACCTTCCTCACTCACTGACCAACCTACCTCGCTCCAAAAGATTTTATCAGTCGTTGCCTGGTTTCAAATACTTTTATTAACGGTCAGGGTTTTCATAAATATTTAGGACTATCTTCATTGAAGGTAAAACGGACCATGTGGATTTTTGTTATTTGAAGCAAGAAAAGTGCTAAAAATCTAAAAACGGGTGCTTAACAACTTAGTTCTATCAATGCTGTATATTTCAAGAAAACACAATATTCTGGATCGCGATTCTGATTCAAAAGTTGCAGAGACATATTTGAATTGCGCCCTCTCGTGACACAATCTCGAAATCGGAATTCGGGACATGATTCTCATTGTGCTGCGTGATGTCACATATGGACCGAGAATAATACCAGCCGCACTCCCGTGTGCGTCGTGTCAACGCTTACACCCATCATCCTGGAGTCCCCCCAATTACAAACCGATGACAAATAAGAAATTCCAAAAATATGTTACTATCTTTGGAAAAGACCGTTAATTGTTTTCTTCAAAATGGCAGCAGGCACTAAGGAATCATTTCACCAGGAGTTTAATGTCCTTGCTGGAGTATATTCTTTGGTAGTCTAATATAGCGCCTTCTCGTGTTATAAAAAAAAAAGAGTTACAGAAATTACATGAGACTGGTCCCTGAGAAATTCCCTGAGATTAATCTTGACCTATCAGTATAGGTAAATCGTTACGTTTGAGCAAAATAAAAGTGACATATTGCACCAGTGTGCCGATGTCTGACCACTCTAAGGAACGGAAATCCAACCAGGAGGAACCGTGTGGTCCAGGGTTTATTGGAAGCATTGAGGCATCACTCACTCACTCTACCGCATCTGGGGTCCGTTGCGTTGATCTCCTGTGTCTGCGGTTTGTAGCCTGGTTCCAGAGCCTGTCAATATTGCTGGGCGGTCCCAGTTGCTCGACTCAGGACGTCCTTGGACGGCCTTTGGGTCTTGACCAGCCAGGGCCCTGGGGAATCCTGCCTCTGCCATGTCGATGTTAAGTGCCTTCTTTGCCGGGGTATTGTCGGCGAGGCGGGCAGCGTGACTGAAGAGAACCTCTCTAGTCTGCGATGACGTACTAGATGTCCAATGGTCGGTTCTGTAGTTTCACGCGACCTCTGTGTTGGTGATATGGTCAAACCAACGGATTCCGAGGATGATCCTTTGGCATCGTTGGTGGAAAGCCTCGAGTCTTCTCAGATCGGTCTGGAGGAGTGTCCATGTGTCAGGGCCGTAAAGAAGACGTGGAATGACACAAGTCCTGTATATTGCTTATTTGGCAGCGAGTTTTAGCCTTCTCAACTTCCACACTCTGTGTAGGCTGTTCATGGCTGATGAGGCGAGACTTAGTCTCCTTAGAGTGTCAGACTCGCTACATCCTGTGTTAGAGATCTTTCTGCCAAGGTAGATGAAGTCAATCAAATTAGGCTTTGCCCTTCACCGACGTTTTAAACACTGTATACTCAGTGTGTTACCTCCCGAGTGAAAGTTGGGAAAAAATCACTCGGGTGAAACACTTTGAGAAACACACTGAGTATACAGTGTTTAAAAACGTCGGTGAAGGGCAAAACCTAATTTGATTTATATCACCCCCGCGCAAAAATTCCATCTTATAATAGTTTATGCAGTACCCGCTGCTATGTACATCAGATTCGAACCGGCTAACCGATCCCGTTAGCTCGGTGGTCGAGTGGTAAGACATCTGCACTAGAAAGCAGGAGGTCTTGGGTTCGAGTCCCACCCGAGTGATTTTTTCCAACTTTCACTCAGGAGGTAACACATTGAGTACACAGTGTTTAAAACGTCGGTGAAGGGCAAAACCTAATTTGATTTATATCACCCCGGCGCAAAAAATTCCATCTTATAGTAGATGAAGTCGTTGACAGCTTCAATGGATTGTCTGTGCAGGATTATGTTTGCAGGTATGTTTTCCCCGGGTATGTCTTGGAGTTTGGTTTTCTGCCTGGAGATCTTGAGACCGAGGTAGGATGCCTCTTGCCGAAACAGTTCTTGCCAATTTAGTTGGTGTACGATGTAAGGAGGCGTCTTTGTGTAATCAAGGTTAAAAGGTAGAAGTTGATGGTTTTATGTGTTTTTTAGTCTATTTTTCCCATAATAAGAATAGGGTTTAAGGGTTCTCAGAATAGATATAGGTAGGGGAACCGGAAGCAGAAATGTGTTTAGATGGGACACAAAGGGGCATTTTCAAAGATTCCATTACAAAAAAAATCACATTTCATGGGCCCTTTCATGGTTTTGCAGCTTGCTTTTCGGCGTAAGAAAGAAGTCTCCGTGCCCCAAAAGTGCTGCAGCTCATGTTAAAGATCCCCTTAAAACTCTCAAAACTATCCTTCAGAGTGGAGCTTGAGGTGACCTTAGCAAGGCCATAAGGCTTGAGAATTCTGCACCCACTCATGATCTCAACCGACAAAAACATTCTTCTGGAAATCTGGATAGCCAATACCAAAAAATAACAGAGAAAATAGTAGTTACGTTAGACCACACAGCGAAAAATCGATTGGCACGCGCAGACCTGAAACCGGAGACCTTTTTTGGCCTTAAAGGCAATATACGACATTTAGTATTATTTTTTTAAGACATGGATAGGGAGATAAGTATTTAATTGAAAATATTGCTTCACTGACTTGTTTGAAGTTTTGTGGTCGTAAAACAGAAGAAACAATCAAATTCCTGTAGTTTGGTTCCCTGATTGCACAGCTGAAATGTAGCAATTTATGGACTTCGAGGAATTGTAAGGTCAGGGTCGGGGTGTGCAGTTATGGAGTGTACAGGAACAGGGCACCGATTTAAAAACAACAACGCAACATTGGGTGAAATCGTACTCTTTGTGGCAGTAAGAAGGGAACATGGTCGTTATGGGGGGTAAAGACACAGCTTCTGTTGTGTCAAGTTTTAATCCTGCACTGTGTAACCATTTTACGCAGAAAAGACGTAAACTTTTACTCCAAAAAATGTTTAAAAAAAAGAACCCCCAAAAGTAGTTATTTTTTCTTTTACCCATCATGTTGATTAAATCTTTCCCACTCCATGTGGAGTAAAACTTTAAACATATGTTGTGTTACATTGTACTCAAGTGTTTCTCAAAAATATGCAAACAATATTTTTCTTCTTTATTGTTTATGTTTTTTTCGCTGATATTTCTAATTTTACTTAGGGACAAAAAAAAACAGCAATCAACATATCCTTCCATTTGCAATACTGGCCAGTTAATTGCCCTATAGATTTTTGTTTGTACACTCAATCTGATTTGATGTATGACTACGCACATTATTACAGCGGACTCCACAACACAACAGTTTCGCTGGACGTGTTGGATGCCTTCGGTACCTGTGTTGCATTATGCACAGTACCGACAGACTGACTCTGTGAGAGCATGGACTTCATAGTAATGAAAATGAAAACATGGGTACTTGGTATGAAAAATACATGATGATCGCACGCTTACCACACCAAAATAGTCTACGATATTGTGGCGAATCTCGATTTCCTCGAGTGTTTGACTGTCTCGAGAACCCTCCAGACGAGCGGCAGTCCAGATGGTCCTAAGGCGATTATCCGTTTTGAGACTGTCTATCGCCGCGTGTAACTAATTTTTCCTAAAATTATTTGAACGACAAATCTACATTACCAGACAGGAAATAGGGCCCAGACACCCAAGCTCAAGCTTCAAAGCAGTCCCTCTTTATTCAGCCATGCAACAACTGATATGTCTTTATTAAGAATTCCTCAAGAAAAGGGCAATACTTCAAAGATAGGGTTTCCTTAAAGGGAGGGGTTTCTTAAGGGAAGGGAGTTCCTTAAGGGAAGGTGTTTCCTTAGGGGAAAGGGAATTTCTCAAGGAAGGGGGTTCCTAGGCTCCAGACGACCCTCCGAAGTCTCCCGAAGCCAGATGCCGATATCCTCCTGATGAGCTCGACCCTAATTCGTCTCCTGGGAGGCAGTTATCTATTCAGATACTTTAGAAATGGATTCCTCAAGGGAAGGGGTTTCCTCACGGGAAGGGGTTTTCTCAAGGGAAGGGGTTTCCTTAAGGGAGAGTTCCTTAAGGGAAGGGATTTCTTAAAAGGAAGTGATTTCCACAGTCTCTAGACGACCCTTCGCGGTCTCTCGAAGGCAGATGCCGATCCTCACGTTGAGCTCGACCCTTTGTCTCCAGCGAGGCAGTTGTCGTTCCTGAAGGAAATGGGCTCCCCAAGGGAAGGGATTTACTTAAAGTTAGAGGGAAGGGGTTTCCATAAGGGAAAGGGATTCCCTTAATGGAATCTTTATCTACTATAAGATGGAATTTTTTGCGCCGGGGTGATATAAATCAAATTAGGTTTTGCCCTTCACCGACGTTTTAAACACTGTGTACTCAATGTGTTACCTCTTAATGGAATCTTTAGGGAAATGGTTTCCGTAAGGGATAAGGAGTTTCTTAAAGGGAAATGGTTTCCTTAAGGGAAGGGATTTCCATAAGGGAAAGAGGTTTTCGATAATTCAAAATAAAAGTGCTTCACTGACAACATCTATGTCCAGGAAAGCAAATGGGAAATTACTACACAGAGGGGTCAATAATAAGCCCAAATATGATGTCTTCAATCGAACGATTATTAAGCTTCACTTAATCAAGTAAACTCAAGGATCAACTCCACAATTGCACCACTATTTATTAAAGAAAAGGAGTGTGCAACAATAACAATTCAGCTGCTCAACACTCACGGTAACATGCGGTCTCTCCTAGTCTCGGCCAGAGCCGTCGCCAAGGCGGGCCTGGTGGGGCCGGTGTCACGGTCTCACTTCTCCGGCGTGCTAGCTTCTCCGCAGAGGGAAATTTCGCCTAAACACGTATGCGCAAGTTGCGCAGTAGTGTACATTTTGCAAACTTTATTGTGTGCTGAGTCCTTTGGGGTTGTACGGGTGCACGTGAGATCTTTGGATATTTGTATGTACAAATGTATACGTTTCAAGGTACCAGTCGAATCCAGAATTTTCGTAGCGCGCGGAACTCCTAATACACTGTACATGTAAAGATGTGAAGGATACACATGGTTGCAAAAATAAAGACAACCACGAACAAGCAAGGAACACAGACCTTTCACAGACCAAGGAGCCATGCACAGACCAAGGAGTTCGTTGATAAGAGTCATTTCGTGTAAATACTTCATATAAGTGTCCACGCTTAAATTTTTTTTTTTTTTTTACTTTGTTGGATGAAAGGACTTTGGGAGCAAGTAACCAAAATAGACTTTTTAATCCGATATTTTGCCCGTTGCCATGGTTACAGGCCATTACGTGTTTTGGCCATTTGGGGGCAATTTTGAGGCTGCAAAAATTCATTTTTTGCGTTATTTTCAAACGTCATCAAGCCAAACTGCAAAGTAATGTCACAAAAGTAACTATATCACGACAAAGTATCATCCTTACCCTTACAATTAAAAAATAGAAACACTTCTGAAAAATCTCCTTTATATTATTTTTAGGCCCTATAATACAGCATGTTTTTACAACTAGCAAAATCGCATTTTTTACCCCATTTTTATTCCTCCAAAATGGCACTTGCCAGGGCACTCAGAATAATTTCCCTTCGGCTATGGTTAGTTAAGGCATTGGTCTTTTCATATCTGGTGAGAAAATTTTGGGTTATTGTATAGCCTTTGTGCAGTAGCGCTCCAAAAATGGTAAATTTCACAAAAACCTTAAAAAGTGTATTTTCAGTGTTTTCCTTTGTTTTGGGTAATAAACTTGTATAATTGGTATTGTTCATGAACCTAGCACATTTTCACAAACAGAATCAGACTGTGTATCATTTTTTGACCATTGGATGAATAGTAGGTAGTGTACTTCCCCCCACACCTGGCTAGGCCCCGCCCACTACCCTGTGCCACCGAATTTTGAACGTGTATGGTGCATAACGAAACAAATGTAAATAAATAATAATTGTGCAAGTGAACACTTTAGAAATAACAGAGTTCCTTTTCACAGCCTCCCCTTCCCCCACCCCCGGGGCATTGCTTGGGGTTGAGGGTGGGGTGTGACCACCCACCAATAACTTAGCATTGTCGGTACAATCATTGTCACATGGGCAAAACTCATGTGATTGCAAGCCGCAATGAATAATAATGGCCATATCCATTGTCCTGTGATTGAAGTGCACCATTATTTAAATGATGTCCAGTCCTCCCCTCCCAGCTAGGCCCCGTCCCTTCCTTTGCCACCAAATTCAGATTTAGATTTCTGCATGTATTTGCCTAAATTAAATTGTAAATACTAGATATCAATTTGAAAGTGAACCTTTTACGATCTACACCAACAGCCGTCTCACAGATAGCCCCTTTGCCCTGCCACCCCCAATCCCAAAGCTCAAAGATAACCACGCCCTCCCCAACAAGTCAACAAGTTTGTTGAGATTACTTGCATGCATATGGCCTTGGGGAAAGTCTGAATTATGTAAGGTGGCTTTTTTACAACACGGGGCAGCTTGAAATATCCGAAAAGTGAGGAGGAGAAGGGGTGTGTATGTCGCGGGGGTGGGTGGGGGGTGGGAAGGGCTGGACACACGCGTGTACGCTGTACACATTTGTTTATATTGCAAGCTAGTGTTACAAACCCAGAATGCTTGATTATGGAAATCTAGCGCCCTCTGGATTCACTCTGTCCATGAAGTACACAATCTTCCTGTTGTCTTTTATAGTTCCTGTATTTTACTTAATTATCGTAAATTGCCAACTTGCACTTTTATTCCCAGGGTCTCTTACCAAGCACAGCGCATGATGCAATACCACGCGCGCTGCTGTATGCATTATTCATGTAGCGATGTACATGTGCGCGACTGACCACACCTCCCTTCGCCCCAGCGAGCTAAGTTCCTTTCCCCATAGCATGCGTGCTTTGGCGTTGGCCGAGAGACTGCTCAGCGGCACGGAGCATTTCTCTTCCCCGTGTGTTACCCATGAACACTAACTGGAGTTCTCGGTCCAGTTTTCTAGTCCCGTACTTAGCTCGAGGGAATGGAATGTTACCCTTGCGTGGTCGCGTAGCTGGGCGTGGTAAGACATCCTGCGGTGTCAATAACCTGTGACACAGTAACCTTTTAGCTTGTCACTCACTCCATCAAGGTTGCTCGAGATGTTGTGTAAACACTTTTGCACTCTGATCTAACTATTTGCACACATCTCTCTCTGTATTTGCACACTTCTCTCTCCATGTTTTCCCTTATGTAAATGCACACGTTTCTAGTCTCTTGCACTAGGCACTCTTAGTAAATCATGTGACTAGTCATGTGATACTTCGACATGGAAGATTACTATTGGTTAATTCCTAAATCAGTGCTCATGAATTATTTAATCCCGAGACTTCTACTGCCTATAAATACCGGAGGTTTTCCTCACTTTCGGCAGTGCGGCGAACCACGAAACCAATGTAGTGCGAACAAACCTTAAACCCAAAGTTTTGCGGCGAACTTATATGTTGTGCGGTAAATCGTATGATGTGCGGCGAACTCGACTCTGACAGACCAATTGTTGTGCGACTCTAGTCACTACGAAGCATCGGCCTCCCTCGGTGGTTGAGGCGCGGTGAAGTAATAGTGCAATCACTAGTACTAGTGTTATTATGAAGCATCCTTCTCCTAGATCCTTCGAGGAGTGTGTAGAAGCTGGTGAAATAGTAATACACTAGTCCCAATGGTGCTGTGCGGTTTCGAATGGCCATTGGACTGCTAGTCTTAGCTTGAACATGTTGTGCGGTTGTCTGGTGTTCTAGCCCAGCCAGAGCTAGTTCATCCCCGTCACCACAGCGTACCGCTCCCGCTGTGGCCGGCCGGCTCCCCGTAGCCATTTCCCCCGTAGTTCAGCTATGCTAGCCCGGTCTTGTCATAAACACTATCCTTGGTGCATAGTGCCTCGATTGACCTTGGATACCCGATACGCCACATGCACACTTTGGTTCGAACTGTAGTGCGGCCTGGTACACTTGCTGGCCCCGTCCAGTTGCCGTTGCCTCCCCGGTCACCGTAGCGGACCGCTCCCGCTTCGGTCTGACCGTCGATAACCCGTACCGTGCCGGTGCCCACTCAGTTCGTATTGGTTGACATGGTTTTGCCATAGTACATAGTACATGTATAGACTTTGTAGACACCAACCTGTTATCTCTATAACGCTACCAATAACTACCAAAAGGAGAAACCCTATAGGTTGATGAAATCTAACAAAGTTATGTAAAGTGAAGAGATGAATAAATCAGTGTATTGACATGTGTGACTGTCACCCCAAAGCTCTGTTTCCCTCCAACTTATTGAATTATTGTTGACTCTAATAAATGTTTCATGAACTGCTATTAGGGAACGCTACACTACTTTGGAATTACAGTAAAAGGTGTGGTGAACAAAATGACGTTTATTTTATTATTTTCAAAACGGAAAAGATCTGTCGATTTAGAGAGCAACTAACTCTTATTTGTTTATATTGAAATACATGTACTTTAAAACAACGATCACTCCAGTGAAAGCTCCGAGAGAACACGGCATCAATTTGATTGCATGAATTTCACTCTGACTTGACTTGGCTATATACATGTAGTTAGGGTCTGACGTATTTTTTTTAGTGGAAGTGTCCTCCAAATTTGTATTTGCCTGATCAACATGAGGTTTTGTGGCACCAAATACACTTCTGTAGTGTGCTTATTATTACCTTGGCAAACGTTGTAAAGACATCGGTGCTCATAAACTAAAGTCAAAATACTTCCATTTTCAAAGCCTATCACGGAAGTATTATCCTATGACTGAAATTCATGGCTATATAATTAACAACAATACATGCTCAGTATGTAACGTGGCCGCCATTGGTGCGAGAAGCGCATGTAATTTTCACCTCTCAATCTGTACCATTTTGTTTGTTTTGATGTATACGTTTCTTATAGTTATTACATGAATCAATTGCAGAGCATTAAATAACATCACCACAATTGTATATATTTACTTTAGTTTCGCCAATTCGGGTTGAAAACCCACACATTTTTGGAATAAAATCAGTAATTATAAGTCCCTATGGCAGTGACAATGGATGCATACAATTGCTTGACTGGGATGAATGTTTACACAGAAATACAGAAATTATGCCCAAAATGTTATCTAGACAAGAGTTTGGAAAAATATATAAAAAACACCTCTAGTGGTAACAGCAATAGAACCAAGAATGTCATATTATAGAGTAATGGTCAACCAATATTTTCCTGCCAAATCGGTTGTAGGAAAATCGGTCAAAGTATATGCAAATCAACATGGGATCACAGTGTGCTGTACCCCTCCCTTTCAGAAAAAAAACCAAATACCCGCCAGAGAGGATAAAATCTGTAAGCACTTGTGGTTCGGTGGGGAAGTTGGTTTGTTTTTTTAATTAACACATTAACCAAACATTCCCTGCTTGTATGCAAAAAAAACCTGTAATTTATAAGCACCAATACGTTTAGATTTCTTGCCATGTAACAATGGATGCAACACAGAAGTGTGGCCATGTTGACTGCTGATGACAGTTTGGAAGAGACTCAAAATGTCATGCTGATTACGAAAGTACGATTTTGGAGGGCATAGCAGCACCCAGAACGGTACTATATTCGACTTTATATGTGCTTGATCTGACCATATTTACACATTCAATTCAATTCAGGCCATTTTGAGTTTTCACTGGAGTGATAGTTGTTTTAAAGTACATGTATTTTAATATAAAACTATGAGTTATTTGCTCTCGTAATCGCCATATCACTTATCTGTATTGAAAATAATAAAATAAATGCAATTGTGTTAAAAAAAATAAGCATTGTGTACATGTACCATGTACATGTACCATGTACATGTATCCATATTACACCCCCCCCCCTGCGCTTTCCAGATATTCCAAACCACTCCCACATTGATAAAAAAATAGTAAAACCTACTTAGTGTATGTAAATATGTGGACTTTCCGCAAGGCAATATGTAACCTTAACAATAATACATATTCTGTACAATTCTTTTGGAGGGGAGGGGTAGTTGCTCATAATGAGCACTGGAGTAGGAAGAGGGATGGCAGGGAGTGGGCTGTGAGACGGGTACGCCTGTTGGTGTAGATTATGAAAGCTTCACTTGCAAATTGACATCTATTTACAATATTAATTTAGGCAAATACATGCATAAATCAAAATCTGAATTTGGTGGCAAGGGAAGGGGTGGGGGGGGGGCTAGCTGGGAGGGGAGGACTGGACATCATTGGAATGATGGTGCACTTTAATCAGAGAACAATTGATATGGCCATTATTCATTGCGGCTTGCAAACACATGAGTTTTGCCCATGTGACAATGATTGTACCGACAATGCCAAGTTATTGGTGGGTGGTCACACCCCACCCTCAACCCTAAGCAATGCCCCCGGGGTGGGGGAAGGGGAGGCTGTGAAAAGGAACTCTATGTTATTTCTAAAGTTTTCACTTGCATATTTACATTTGTTTCGTTATGCAACATACAAGTTCAAAATTCGGTGGAACAGGGGTAGTGGGCGGGGCCTAGCCAGGTGTGTGTGTGTGTGTGTGTGTGTGGGGTGGGGGGGGGGGAGTACACGACCTACTATTCATCCAATGGTCTAAAAATGATACACAGTCTGATTCTGTTTGTAAAAATGTGCTCGATTCATGAACAATACCAATTATACAAGTTATTACTCAAAACAAAGGAAAACACTGAAAATACACTTTTTAAGGTTTTTGTAAAATTTACCATTTTTGGAGCGCTACTGCACAAAGGCTATAAAATAACCCAAAATTTTCTCACCAGATATGAAAAGACCAATGTCTGAACTAACCATAGCCGAAGGGAAATTATTCTGAGTGCCCTGGCAAGTGCCATTTTGGAGGGATAAAAATGGGGAAAAAATGCAGTTTTGCTAGTTGTAAAAACATGCTGTATTATAGGGTCTAAAAATAATATAAAGGAGATTTTTCAGAAGTGTTTCTATTTTTTCTTGTAAGGGTAAGGATGATACTTTGTCGTGATATAGTTACTTTTGTGACATTACTTTGCAGTTTGGCTGGATGACCTTTGAAAATAACGCGAAAAATGAATTTTTGCAGCCTCAAAATTGCCCCAAAATGGCCAAAACACATAATGGCCCATAACCATGGCAACGGGAAAAATAAAAGTTTAAAAAGTCTATTTTGGTCACTTGCTCCCTAAGTCCTTTCATCCCACAAAGTTTTAAAAAATTCGATTTTTTTTGAGCGTGGACACTTAAATGAGGTATTTACACGAAATTACTCTTAATTATTCTTCCATACACACACGTACACACCCACGCTGTTGCAAGACCATGGAATGACCCAGGCAAAATACTCCAGTCCTCTTTAAGCTTGACCCACAGGAAGTGTTACATAACACATTCTTGGGTGGACTTGGTAGACTCCATTGCACTGCCCGAGGAAGAGTAAGCACAACGGACACATGAGCATGTATCGTGCTCATGTAACGTGCACTGTAACGTGCTAAATTATCCGCCGCATTCACCCGGACAATCCAGCACGCCGGAGAAGTGAGACCTTGACACCGGGCCCCCAGCGCTCTGTCTACACGAAAACACCAAAACAGTCTGACCAGAATCCGCCAAAACAAATTCGCGCCAAAACAGTCCGACCAGAATCTGCGCGAAGGCTGCATATATACCCCATTCTAAAAAAAACCTAGCACACAAGATATGGCGGGTAAGCAAAACATGTAAAAAGTATGGAGCGCCGATTACATTTCGTAACAATATATAAAAGACTGCATGTCGTGAGCTAAAACTCTCAAAGTTCAAACTTTCCTTTAAAAATGGGGACGAGTTCTGCCAATCCCAATGACGTCGAAGTCTGGCATACGTCCTCCATCTTGAACAATCCGCACGCACCTACAATGCGATGTATACAATGTTTACCTCGCACAGCGTAAACTTCTGCCCGACTCGCAGGGGTAATAGCCTACACGTATTTTTATTACACAAGCCATGCGTAATCAGTTTTGGGGGTTTAAACGGATAACAGTTTTAAAATTTAATCAATGTTTTACCCAACAACTTTACTCAACAAACAATTACACTATGTTTTTAGAGCGTACTACACCTTAAAAATGGAATCATATTGCACTGAGAATAGCATGAAGCGACACCGAGGCAAATGAAACAGTAACTAACTATATCAATGAGCCCAATGGGCTAAAAAAAAAACCTGTCTCGACATTGTGGTTATGGGACCGAGTTGGAGATCAATCTACGTGATACATTAATTTATGGGAAGACTGTATAACAGGCGGATCCAGAACAAAAGTTGTTGACCAAGGTGAACGCGCTCACATAGAAAGCAGCATGCGAGGAGGCCTGCGCAATGTAGATGGCAAAATTGTACATAGTGTAGCAGACCAGAAGCCCAGAGTTCAGAAAAAAAATCAGGCATGTCAAGTGCTACCGCTGTCTGGGGAACATCACCCTCAGAGATGTCCGGGCATATGCAGTTAAAGTGTTTAGGCTGTAAAAGGTCGGTCACATCAAAAAAACATGCGACCCAAACCATGGACGGCAGCCTGACGGAAAGAGGAGATGGAAAAGGGAACCTCATTTGCCACGGACAATGTAGTTGATAGTACATGTACAGGTAGTAGTAGTGCTAGTAGCGTTACCGGTTATGTTCCAGCATTAGAGGTTGAACTATAAGTGTGTGGTACATCATTTACTTTCACGGTGGAAAACTAGGTTTCCCCTTTCCGGAAATCAGGTTTAGAAGCATTTTTGTAAGTTTATCGGTCGCAAAAAAAGAGGAACACTCAAGGAAATCATGATACAAAACTGGATTGAAAGAGTGTTAACAGTGCGAGTAAAATGAAAATTTTCTCCGTTTTTTCTTTACTACACGAATACAAAGGAATGTCCACAGTAGGTTAGCCTTGGTCAATGCTCTCGTCGTTATTCTTCCCGTACGCGGTCAATCGTCGGCATATATCCACACGCGCTATGCACATGCATGTAAAAATACAGCGCGAACAGCGACCTCACGCGGCCACTATTTTTATGCAAATCAGTTGGAGACGATGTCGAGCCTTGGTTCAATCGTCGGCCAAAGCTTATGTTTTTTTTACTTTACTTTGCGCTACATTTCCAGCGCACGACCTCGTATGCGAATACAGATAATGTAGGCGGGGCTAATATGTGGAGTGTCCAATCACACCTTGGTAAATCCGGACGTCATCAAATTATTTGCAGCTATTCCGGCTTTGCGGACGTGACAGGAACCACAGTTTTTGTGCATTGGTGCCGTGTGCAGAGACACACAATGTGTACGTGTATGGATTATGTACGGTGTCACGTTTCACTATGCAAGTTTCCACACAACGATCGACCAATAAGAAAACGACATTTAAGGTCAGCTAAGGCTATTAACATAATGAGCACCATTCCCAAAACCTCACATGGACGATTGAACCAAGGCTCGACATCATCTCCAACTGATTTGCATAAAAATAGCGCTGTATTTTTACATGCATGTGCATAGCGCGTGAGGATATATGCCGACGATTGACCGCGTACGGGACGAATAACGACGAGAGCATTGACCAAGGCTAACAGTAGGTATGGAAGAATGTAAGTCTATGCGAGAGTTTGGTTATTGTGTAAATCGAGGACACACATTTGAAACATCATCGAGTAATGGAGGACAGAAGTCAAATCGAGGACGACCTCGATCAGAACACGTGTACAAAACCAATAGGAGCTGTTGCAAAGATATTAGTTAGATCGATGATAAGGAACAATAGAAAATGCTCGATTTACACCATAAACAAACCTGCGGGCGAGCCGTCACGCGTTATGGGGAAGTAGTCCATAATCTTGTTAAGGTTCCTTTTTTTGTCAATCCCATGCTGATTTACTGGACACATTTCAATGATCAGGAAACCATGGAATCCCCGATACACAAAATTCTGCAGATCCAACACACAACAGTAGTATTTTCCGTATTTGTCATACTGCAGGTCCAGAGACGACAGTCAGTAATACCAGGCCGGGTCGTGTGAATGCACAACCCTCTTTGCCAGAATACGGGATGAACCGGAACCCAAGGGGGCTGTGTGTGATCATCAACAACGTCATATTTGAGGGATCATCAGAACCCCGCCGAGGAAGTGAAATAGACCAAGGTTAGAACTTCTGCTAATAAGTAGTTTCATAAAGGTGTGCCAATGAAATATTTTCTGCCTCATGACGAGTACGTTATTTGGAGCCAAAAATCTGCCAGAAATGCTGGATTTGTCTTCCTTTAAATAAATGGATTGAAGGTAATTTGGCCTACTGGTCCCGTGTTTTTTTTCTGACTAATGGTTGTAGTTTAACCCCTCAGAGGTAGACATTATTCTATGTCCATACTTTACAGTTTGCTTCCATTCTGAGCCCGAATTCAAAATCGGAAGCAGGCGGAAAAGCCTTCAAAATGGCACTACCTCAAATGGGTGGAGTCAGTAGAGGGAGGAAACATTTGTACTGCCTTGAGACACTGGGATATTGACCAAAAGAAGAGGTATATTTGTTGGAATACATTTAGGGCTATTTACACTACACACAATCTCATATTACACGAACAGTTACACCCATTTGAGTTCCTCAGTCACATTTGATCAATCTGTCAATGCTGCACTATAAGTACCCCTCAGGGCCTCAACCCAATGCTGATTCCTTGATTATAAAGTCATTTGATCGGACAGTTGCCGAAAAAGAGTTCCACTACCGAATGTACACATCTGAAGGATTGGCCAGGCCGCTGGTACCGCACTTATATGTACAAAATAGGAAAGGCACATGCTCCAAAATGTTGTCCTAATGCTAGTTGGAAGTTTGGAGTGTGAACTATCTGGACTAAGCACAGTGAGGCGGACGAGTTAAAAAAGTTTAATTTTAATTGGGTTAACTCGACATCGAAAAAAAAATGGTCGAGTCAACCTATAGGGTTGCTCAGGTGTAAGTTTACATCTGGGATTGATACTTTAGTATCTGGTGAAATGAATGTGTAATATTTCAGCTGTATTGTCCCGGGACGACTGCACGGGTCGGTCTCGGCCAATGCCAGTGTGCGGTCTGACTGAAAGGCCGGAAACGCAGATACGTTTTAGTGGAAGTCTGCCGCAAGCCCCGAAGCTCTTCACCAAACTCACCGCTATGTAGATTACCCTCTAACTCTCACGGATCAGGGGGACTGGGGAAGAATGGGGACTAACACCAGATCGTTCATAAGATGTTTATTCGCATAACCAGATGCCTCGGGACTCCCTCATCTATATGGACTAGACCTACTAAGCTCTGACGTTAAGAATCCCTCAACTACTAATTTGGGGAATTATCAAAGTGAATTAACTAAAATAATCTAACCCAAACACTCTATGATGCTCCCCACAGTGACTAGATAATGAGTGGCAATGATTTGTAATTGGTTGATGATCAGGGACTCGGTGGGACAATAGTTACCCATGCACCACGCGCACTTGTACATAAACTTCCGCCCAGTGCAACAGCCATGCACCGTGGAAAAAGATAAAAAAATTGCGTGCACGAAAACTAATCCAGTAAAAATGTCACCAACAGAAGCACGAGGAGTTACTCTAAAAGTACATATAAAAATAGTTTATCTTTATTGCTACAGAATAAAACTATGGCCAATTTTAAAAGTGTACAGTTGTTTTTTTGACATGCACTGTATAGTATGTTTCAAAATTCAAGTGACACATGTCGAATGTTATCATCTACCATGTTATACATGTATCATCTTTCAATCTGCAGGTAAATTGGACAACCTGTTCAACAAACTCCATTTTCAGGTGGAAGTCAAGGAGAATCTTACAGCCCATGACATGCTCACTTGGTTAAAAAAAGTCAGTCTGCTTGTTCACAAAAAGTATGACTGTTTTGCATGTTGTATTATGACACATGGGACATTGGGTGAAGTATGTGGCACGGATGGCACGGCTCTGGAGATACAAGAGATACTGCGACTTTTCAAGGGAGTTTCATGTCCGAGTCTTACTGGCAAGCCAAAACTGTTTTTCATACAGGTAAATTGAATATCAGTGTGATACTTTGTCTCTCTACTTATAATACTCTCTGTGAATGCACATATGCAAATTTATGCGACGCCAAGTTAATTTCAATGGAAGTAAATGAAAATTAACAACATTCCATTCGGATATGTCAGTGTACATGTGTATACCTTTGTCCGAGGGATGTGTACTGTAATGCTTGAATAGTGTTTTGATATACATGTACACAACCATGCGGAAATAGAATTGTTCATCCCGCATTTGATTTCTATTATATGTCCATTGCATTATATGTATGAAGACCATGCTAATGTCTGTGGCCTGTTTGCTCTTACAAGAGTTACCTTATGGGGTATTTACAAAAAGGGATCAATGGTACCCCGACCTCGTTCTCAGGGTGTCGAGCATTACGGTACCACTAATACCTGCTCTTTCACCCTGGTATTGGATAATTTGCATATCCAGAATTTTGGACACGTATGCATATGAGGAATAGCCCGGTGCCTGCCGGTGCTTTATATCAGTGTTTGGGTTTGTGAGTGGTGTTTGGAGTAAAAACAGAGCTGTCGCTAAAAAGTTAAAGTACTAACAAATGAATGAGGATCAGGGACATGGGGTCCACGATTGCCGGTGTTTACAAAGATGTATATGCGTGTGTGCTTTTTGAAATGTTGGCATACGAAAGCTGGGTCCAAAGCTAACTTGCGCTCTCGTCATTTCATAGGCTGCTTCTTTGATCATCTTGGTTCATTAAAGCAATGTCAATGGGACTTCTCAATGCGACTCCCGTCGTAGCACTTAACCAATAGATTGTGTATGTAAGTCTCACCAGTCTACGTCCCGTCATGTTTTATGTGAACATCTCGGTAACAAACACAGACAAGTCTAGTCACAGACCCCGTATTTGGAATAACTCAATTTTTATCTGCTTTTGCGTGATCGATTGAACCGAAGTTGTGGTTCAGCCTTGTTATTATATAATAGTAATTAATTCGCAATATTTCGTTATGTTGTAAACTGTTAGTTATGTTTTCTTTTCTTTCAAAATAACCATTCATTGCCCATGATGGGATGGGCCCAGTCAGGACACAAAATTCATGCAAACAAATTTGACGTAACACACATTGTAAAGCCTCTACGTTGTGCCCGGATAAACTGTAGTGTAAAATCTGGCAGGTGTTTTGAGGTCAACTGACAGGCTCTATTTGAATTGTCAACATTGAGGCTTCAGTGCTGTTTAATAAATAAGGGATGTATGTGTTGATTACACAGCAAGTAATGGGTTCTGTTGTTTCTTACGTGTTTTATTCTAGGCTTGTCAAGGTAGTAGCCGTCAAGAAGGAGTACAAGAAATGGACACTGATCGGCCAATTGGAGTAGGTGCTGGCTTGGCCAAAACATTACCAAATGAGGCTGACTTTCTGCTGAGCTACTCCACTGTACCAGGATATGTTTCATACCGTAATGGAACAGAAGGTTCTTGGTATGTCAAGGCGTTAGTAGATGAGATATCCAAGTTTCACGATACTACTCATATCCTGGACATCTTAACTATCGTGAACAGCAAACTGTGTGAGCGGGATGCCCAAACAAAATGTGGCAAAAAATGGAAACAGGTGCCTGCACCCTGCTATACATTAACTAAGGCTGTGTATCTGCGTAGTCTCGTTAAGTAAATTCATCCTTATATCTGTAAGTTCATAACAAGGAAGAGGTAAAAAAAGATCCCGATCACACAACACAGACTGCTTTGGATCTAAGGGACAAGATGGTTATTTTCTTTTCTTGAAAAAAAAAACCCCACACACACTCACTTAATGAGCACTGTGCTTGCCAGGGTCTAATGACTAACTGAAATCTAATATAACAGCGGGTACCGTAATCAGGGACTTTTGGTGGAATTCTGATTTAGGAAACGCACAGTGTAACATTAGGTGTTACCTGAGTTGCATCTATCGGTGAATGAAAATCCTAAATAGTAGTACATTTATGAACATGCATAAACATCTGTTTCCCATTATGGTTATGTTACAGTGGATGGCAACTTAAAGTCAAACCTCAAGGGGACCGGCTCAAAATTTGACTCAAGCAGAGTTTTGAGTTAAGCAGGGCTGTATATCATTGCTATACGAAATAGATTCTTTGTTTGACTAAACAGTTGTTTTGAGTTATCAGAGCATGGGCGTCGCGAGGGGGGGGGGGCAAGGGGGGGCACTTGCCCCCCCCCCCCGAAAGGCAAAAAAAAAGAAGAAAAAAGAAAGAGAGGCGCGAAGACAAAGTGGTGTAAATTTAATGAGTTGGGGGGGGGGGCAAATGTCCCTGCCCCCCTCTTAAACTGATAAATCGAGAATGTGTTGAGAAAAACAAGCATTTTTTGGCAAAAAATTGTTTTGCCCCCCTCTAGAAAAAATCCTGGCGACGCCCATGTATCAGAGTTTGACTTATCGAGGTTTCAGCCCGCGCTGATCATCATACAAACTAATCACACAGTACAATGACACTAATTTTGATGAAGCTATCGAACACGACATCTTAAACATTCTATTCAGGCCTATATTGTTTTATTAAAAACTGGAATTCTTTTTCATGAGGCCAGCAGGTTATGGTTGGATTTCTAGGTTGGCTTGTATAACAAATTTTAAATTGGTCGGCTTCTGCTGGATTGATTTGTTGACTTCTCTCATGATACATTTTAGCAGTCATTTTTGAATGTTTTGTCTTATTTGATGCATATTTTGCCTGTCAAAATCCTAATTTTAATACGTTTGAGCAAGTAAGATACGTACGATTTTGTAAATAGCTGACATTTTATCAATGTCTTGATTACTCACGTTAACTTTTTTAATCCCAAGTTGATAGCACACTTCCTAAGTAAAAAAAAGTACTTGAAATTATATTTGAAAGAAAGCAAGAAATACATAAGTTTTATAACTATATAATAGTATTATAACTATATAATAGTATTATAACTATATAATAGTTATAATACATTTCAATCCGTAGTGTGCAGAATGTTGCATTTTTTTAACTTTTATTTTGCATAGGCGTGCCTTATACTTCTCGTGTACGTTTATGCTTCACTTGCATATAAACTGTACATTTGAGTCACACGAGACCTGGGCCCAATTTTACGGCGCTGCTAAGCACAACAATTTACTGAGCACAAAGCAAAGTCTGGCTTATAAAAGCTGGTTATCAGCAAAAACTCCATGTGATTTTCAAGCTAAGCAACAGCTGAATACAAATCGCTAGCAATATACATCACATAGAATTTTGGCTGGTAACCTGCTTTTATAAGCTAAACATTTGCGCTCAGGAAATTTTGTGCTTAACAGCGCCTTGAAATTGGCCCCTGATCCCATTACTAGGTACAACCATCTTTTTTGGGGCTGTTTTTAAATGTGTGCATTCGATTTTGAATCGACAGTTTTCAACCTTTGTTAACATGTTACTAATTCTGAATCAGTCTATGTATAAGACTGTTAATTATCCAGTATTGTTCAGTTGGACTGTGTATTATCTTGTTTTGCCTTGAAACAAGAGTTTTCATTTTATTCCTTTAGTAGCGGGGGTGGGGAGATGTGGGGTCGCAACTCCCTCGTTCAGCCCCTTACGAAGGTTATGTAACTAGTAAAATGGGGCCAAAATACATAAATTGATTGCTAAAGTTACGTATTAAATTTATTCCTAAATTGTCTTAGAATGCAGTAGAAAACTTTTTTTAAAATTTTTATTCCGCTTTACATTACAACAAAATGCACACCTGTATTATGCTATATTAAATATGATCTAATAGCTTTAAGAAAGGGGCACTTACATTCCATCAAAACACAATGATTTTAACAAAACAATGTATATCTATATATTTATAAATATAACTTTGAGTTCATTTGAAAACAGTTGACATTCTTTGCGATAATCAAACCTGTATTATTCTATAATAAATATGACATTTAACTAAACCTTCATATAACGACACGTACATTCCGTTCCAAAAGTGGCTTTAAAATGTATCCAACAGGAAAACGCAAGTAACATAACTGCAGGAGAAAACATCGTAGATTACAATTATGTCACACCTTCACTTTAACCCCCCAGCCACCTTCTTAGCTCCGCCCCCGCTTCCTGAAAGCTAGATCCACCCCTGCCCACTTCCCTTCGGAGAAAATGTTGTTAAATATCTCTCCGCTATAAACCATCATTTGTATCCATTTTCTGTGTATTATTATTCAGAGCGTCAAATTGAAATTACAAATAATTCTTAGATTGGTCTATTGAAACATGTACGAACCTTCAAAGTTTTTTCTTTAAACTAACTTACCCTAAACATTGATGAGCATTGTCTTTATATCAAAGCCCTACTGGAACATTTGCGCGTTGGTGAGTTTGATTTTTGTTTCCGGATCTAGGCCTGTATTCATCTGCCTATATTTTCAGGAGAAACAAATGAAACGCTTTTCCCAACCTAACTGTTGCATGGTGTTGATATCCCTATCATGATGCGCTTTTTGTAGCTTTGTGTGCAATGCAGGTCGCAGTTCGCAATCTGCAAATTAAACAAAATTCACGATTTGCCCGACTACCCAAAGTCTTTATGTTGCTTGGTGATGGTGTTTTTTTAAGGATACGCTTAGTGCATCCATACCGTGTGTGCAGTGCGGGTCGCAGTTCGCCATCTGCAAATAAACAAAGTTCACTATTTGCCCAAACTACTCAAAATCTTTATCTAAGTCAGTGGAAACCCGGACATGCATAAATGTCCATCAAATGGATTATCGTCTACACAGCTGCCAAGATACCACGGATATTTGCGGATTTCCAAGATTGCTCGCAAACAATGATGTTTCATTTATTACATTGTATTAAGATGTATACATTTTGTTACAATGTATACTTACTTACAGAGTGGTGAATTCGAATTTGATATTGTGACGATATTGGACAGGACAAATCACAAAACAACTATTATCCCATGCTGTCCTTGATATATTTTAATTCAGGAAAAGTTTGCATCCGAGTTAACATTATATGGCTATTAAACAGGCAAAAAATAAATAATACCCCTCCTGGGAAAATGGCTCCCCTGTACAGTAACCAGATAGATTTAACTGTTCTTATAGTAAATCCGGGTTAATTGATAACTGGTAGTTCATCCAGTTTATAAGGGGGTTGGAATTCCAAAACCCGTGTCAAAAGTAGAAAAAGTGCAGGAAAGAGCAATATCCTGGTCCGTCTGCAAGATGGGTGGTTTGCTTCAGGCTCTGCTAGTTGTGGTCTTTCTTCAAGGATGCCACTGTGGGGAGGTCCGCTCGTCCCATGTCAGAGATTTAACTTTATCTGTGAAGGCGGCTGAAAACGAGTCTCAGGTCAGTACCAAGGATCTGAAATACCATTGTGCATGGACATTGGTTTTTCCGAGTTTTATCTCGATATATCCTGATGTATTCTTGTGTCGAAACACATTATATGAAATATTGTTGGGACAGGCAAACCTAAAATCTCCAAAACGTAAGCTTCTCACTATAAAAGACATTCAATGCTTTACCCGTTATTATTATATTTAATTGAACCGGCCTGCTGACTAAGCACTGTTAGCGCGGTGTCGAGTGGCAATCCAACCTGTGTAAACTTTGTCTTTGTCTAGCAAACCCTTGAATAGCATAGAGTACACAGTATTTTTTTTTATAAACACAAGCCAGTAGAGGCAAAGTCCATAATCAAATATTGGTGACCCGCTCTGAAAAATAAATAGTCTGATGTCGCATAATTTGAATTCAAGCTTTTGAGATTCTGAAATGGAAACAGTGAAAATTTGATCAAAATTGAGATTTTTTGGTATTGTTTTAGTTTGGTTGTTTGGTAGTTTTAGTTTAGATGTCTTAAGAAAAAATGTTCGAAAGGAACAAAATGTGGATTGTTGATGATTTTTTTGGTTGGTTACAGTATATTTGTCATTTTGCAAGCCCTGTTTTCTCCATTGAGACTTTTCTAGTTTTTGTGGAAATTGACAGAATGAAACAAGCACAACAAAGCAACCAAATGTCATAGAGAGATCCATGACATACCAAATGTAACCTTATTTCATTCTCATTTCATTAACGTAGTTACCTCAAAACGTGAGTTTTTGCGAATACTGACTCAAATATTGCAGAGCGGGTCACATTTAAACATTTCTTTCCACAGGACACTGTTGATGTTTCACCTGGTCAGCATGATGAACAACCTGCCATTAAGTCACTGCAGTGCTCAGACTCTGGTAAGCTTCTTGTTCTCTTCAATTCAGATTATTGTTTTTGTCAATTGCCTTACCCAAACTACGGTGTATAGTTAAAACATCCCTTCTACTATTCTACTCTCATTCCATTGGAGAGTAACAGCTCTTTAACACTAACCCCCTATACATACAGCTAGCCATTACCCCTATTACACCGGAGATTTGGTGCCACTGCGGTGCTTGTACGGCATAAACCGCAGTGGCACCACCATGATCGCCGTGGTTTTGCAGTGGTTCCGTCATTGATCGCCGTAGCACCGCGGAAAACTGTCAAAACCGTGGACCTTCGCGGTGGCACGGCGTATACTTTGAATATGTTCAAAACTTCCGCAGTGCCACCGCGGGTTGGGCCAATCCGTAGTGGGATCGCCGCGGCACCGCCATGACCGCCGTGGCACTGTACAAGGACTGCAGTAGGACCTCTATCACCGCCGTGCCTCCGCAGTACAACCGCCGTGCAATCGCGAAGGTCCGCGGTTTTGACAGTTTTCCGCGGTGCTACGGCGATCAATGACGGAACCACTGCGGAACCACGGCGATCATGGCGGTGCCACTGCGGTTTATGCCGTACAAGCACCGTAGTGGCACCGCACCTCCGGTGTGACGGGGGTATGACGGGTAGGGGAAAACTATGAAAAACTACTGCCGGTGTCACTACGGTGATGGCGGTTTTGTGGCACCGCGCCTCCAGTGTGACGGGGTATAAGTAAGAAATATGTGTCGTTGTACCGAAGGATACAGGCACCGCAATTCAGGTGGCTGCATTCGAGCCCATAACCTGAAGAATTATTCCTAAGGTCGATTTACAGGACAGTGAGAACGTAGCACACATTATTCTACAACAAAAACCTGGCTACACTATGTGACATGATAAGGTTGCAATATACAGTTAATGAGATGGATTAAGTTGCACAAAATTGGACAAAAACTAACCCTTTTTTCTCATAAACAAGGTCAGTGGTGGGTATGATCTGGCTTTTTTTCTATATCAGATCAGTCAGAGACAGGACATTTGTTCAATTCCCTGCTTTTCCCTGCATCTTTGACTTTAATGTGATATTTGTTTTGATTGATATTGGCCTAGCATCCCCTCCTGTTATTGTGGAGACCTGGCCCGATCCAGCAGTCACCAGAATTCCCGCCTTCGCCGATTGGACTTTCCATTTCAAATTCAACCAAAACGTGAGTGTGAATACTGATCCTTCTATAATATCCATATTTTCGAGCAGAAAGAGCGCTGTAATGGGCTACGCCTGGAAAAAATTTTTTTTTGGGGGGGGGGGGGGGGGTGGTTGGGGCAAAGCACATTTCCCCCCAAATCGTTATACTTTCTCTAGCATGTTCTCAGTTTATTTATATTTCTTCGAGGATGGGTGGGGTAAATTGGCCCACCCCACCCCAACTAACACCCCTGCAGACGCCCATTTTGTTAAATGTGTACTACATAATAGCAAACAATTATGACTTCACCGCACCTCTTCCCCCCTTTTTTTGGATGCTTTCCGGGGGGGGGGGGGGCGTCTCTCCCCCCTTGCCCCCCCCTTCTTGACAGAAACTATAGAAATATCTTCTTTATTGAAGCATTTAAAAGATGAAGTTGTTTGAAAAGATTGTTGTCAAAAACTTTCGATATAGCAATTTTGCGTCAGTCACGTCTTTTGTAACCGTCTTTTGTAATCACTTTTTGGGGGACTTTTGTTGAAAACATGGCGCACTCTGCACAAGCTACCATGGCATAATTGGGACACAATTTCAATGAAAATGCCCCTTGTAAAAGGTTTCTACGTGATCGTAAAGGTGGCGGCATCCGTCAAACGGTGCACATAATTGAACACATCATTGAACGGTGTGTTGCGAACGAATATACGTAGAACTAGTGTTAAGCTCGCCTCACACAGGAGTTACGTTTGTGCTGAGCAAAAAGTCATTCGAGGCCATTCGCTCAGCACAAAGTTCACATAATATCCCCGTGTGCGGTGAATTTTTGCTGAGTTATGTGCTGTGCTGAAAAGAAAAACTAGCAAATGGAATCACTTACTCTGTACACGTGATATGTTTGTCCCAATCTTCTAAAACTTGCTGGCGTTTTGTCCCCATTTTTAAATCACGCCAGCGACAAACAAGAATAATGTGCGTTCATTGGTTAGTTATTAGTCTTTTTTAGCTAAGTGCGTAGCTCGTGTTGCGCACACGGTGAGTTTTTTGTCTCGTCTGGCCAAATAAATCAGACAGGATAGATATTTGCCTCACGGCCTCGCGAGACAGAAAACTCAGTAAAAACAAGTTGCACACGGCGGGCTACGCTGCTGAGCAAACGACCTCGAATGACTTTTTAGCTCAGCACGTAGCTATAGCACTCGCGTGTGGCGTGTTTTACGGAGTAAAGCGAGTTCTGTCCTAATCCATATTGTACAATTTGAATGGAATTCCGCACACAGGTGAATAGGGCGCCTAGACCTGCTTTTGTCAAGGTTTACTACAGGGTCGGCACATGGGTATTTTCAATCGACGCCTCCGCTGGTGACAACGTTCATTTCCCTGCCCCAGACACGATGCAAGTTGTTGTACCCGCGAACTTGAAAGCGCTGCTAGCTGGAGGGCAAGTGTTTCATGTGCTGTTGGATGAGGGCGTAGTGACCGGTCCTGGGCCATGCTATGTTCCATCAGCTGCCGTTACGGACCCCAATTTCTACAAAGTATTGTACAGTGGCTTGCCAGATCGTAAGAACATTACACCATTTGTGGAAGTAGGCTTATATCGCTTTATTTTTGACAAGAGTGAAGTGGGGAGGAATTGGTTATGTGCAATAAATATAGTTTTTGAATTGGTGTCCATGTGCATGTAAATTGCACGAGGATTATTCTTGACTTTACTGCATGTTTACTTATAGTTGCTTAACCACTCAACCTCTCCAAAATAATCAGCTCCTTTAGTTTTTTGCTTGATATGATTTTTTTTAAAGACTTCTTTTGTCCAAAATCTAGTTAACAAGAATGAATTGTGTTTATCTTTATATTAAGTCGCACCATTTTGTGGCGCTTTTGATAACGAAATAATGTTGTTTCTGTACTCCTGTAGGATACCACGATACTCCGTACTACACAACTCCAGCGCCACCATCAAGTTGCTCTGACACAGGTAAGATACGGCTGCTTGTAACACTGTAAGCTTGCGAAGGGCGCCCTCACTGTTGACATGTTTTGATTATTTAAATCAATCGGGTACAATGGAAGTACTAAGACTTGACTACTCATGCGTTACAGGAACGCTTTGACACGTTTGTTACGTTTTATCCTTCCGACTACTTTTTCTTTATATTGTTCGAAAACGATTTGGGCCCAAAGACTAAAGCAACATGTCATGAAAAAAAATCTTTAAAAAGACTACCAGTGTGTGGGAGGGTGATAATGTTCAAAAGCTCATGCTTTACTCTAAAATGCTTTTGCTATTAAATAAATCTAAGATGTGGTAAACATAACGGCCTACTGTGTCCGATACAGTGCTAAGAAACTTTACTTGGAAGTTATATAATCCTACCTAGAGTAAATGATGCCAAGAATATGTCTTATAATATGGGATTCAAACTGTATTTTTGGATGACTGTTGGAAGCTGTGAAATAATTTCCTTTACAGAACGTCCCACTGTCATTCAGTCTTGGCCAGCTGATGGATTTTACTCTTCACTCAGCATAGCTAAACTAACCCTCAAGTATGATCGAGAGGTTAGTATCAAATTGGATTACAGGTAACACTTAACTTTATGTTTGCATTAATTGGGGGTGTAAAATTGAAAGTTGGGTGATTTCACACTTTTGTTTTGTGCGGCGATTAATTGTGCAAAACAAGACTCCGCCATGATCTCCAGATCCTAACCATTCAGCGAGCGCCTTCTATCGAGTCTTCGGTGACCCGTTGTTTTGTTACCGAAGAGCGTGGCAGCTCAAGTGCAAATCAACAGCTTGGACCGAATGTTTGCTCGAAACGAAGTCACAATTTCTAAAGTTAACACCAAATGGCTGCAATACCTGGATAGCATTAAATTTACATGTTCATATATATCAGGCGCTCTGTGCATACGTGAATATCTGAGACTAAAGGCCTGCTTACCAATGCAATTGTTTGCAAATTAGCAGTTGGCACTGCACTTGATGCTCTTGATGGAATTCCCATTACATGTATTTGACACCATGTGAAAGATTAATGACGAGTAGTAATTCATATTTTCCGGAGCCACATTTTGCTAGAAGAAAGAAAGATACTAAGTCATACTACTAGTACGTAATTTAACTATTGTTTGTAGACGAGCCATCTGTCCAGCAAATTGTACTTGAATTTGTAATTGTTAATTTGTTTTTGTTACATACTATCGGGTTATGATTTTGAAGAATACGTTTAAATAACTCAAGCATTAACATTTTTTTAACCATCGCTGTATCGTATCATTCTAATGCTGGAAAGTTGTGCCCTAAATGAACTGAATAAGTCAAAAGTGATCCACTGAATTGCCACTCAATCAGTATAAATTGATTGTTCCCATAGTCTTTTGCTAACATACTGAGGATCGTGTATTTTGGTGTATTTTCTTCCAACTATTCATTAGGTCACGGTGGCTCAGAGCCTAACAGGTGTTTACATATACAGACGACATGCTTGGCAGTCTGCCCAGAACTGCAAAATCGTCCAGACGGCTGTAGACACAATAGAAACAGACTGTTATTCATCGATGAATTTAGATGTATATGATTTGGATGGTAATGGAGTGTTTACCATTATAATGGCTGAGGATGTAGTGACTGGTCCTGCCCCTTGTAATGCTTCTTCTGGTTGGCTTGCTATCACACTGTACACCGGCTCACCACCAGGTAGGTATCTGTTTTACACTTGACTGCTGTGGTGTGGAACATGTTTTTTTATTATTCTTTGGCCTCTCTGGTGATAAACTGCCATGTCACATTGCGTGTATAGCGGTCAACAGTTGTATTCTGATACCATGTGATGGTGTCCACCTGCCTTGCTTTGTATGAAGTGTCAAAAACAACCAAATCTGTATTTAATGTTACTACTGTAGATTCTTTAGTACTTCTTCAGGGAAAATAATCCGCTCTTCGTAGATTTGGAATATTTCTGCTACCTAATACAAGCCATGAGAATTCATAACATCACACGTTATCTACACGATTTTTTTATGGGAGTTATAGTAAGTGCAACATTCTTTCCTATATTCCATAAGTAAGTGCATATAAATACAGCTTGACGTCATCACATAATTATCCAGGCGGTCGGCATGTTTAAGTTTTTTGAATGGGCAATTCGGAAAAATAACATGGGGAACATACAGACGTAAAAAGGCATCCACATAAGTTTATTTGTTGCCATGGCATAAACGTACTCCTGCAGTTTGATTACGATCTAAATTTAGATGACAGCATACTGGACAGTGTGATAATTTTAAAAAAATGGGATGAAATGACTAATAAAGGCGTTGTGTTTTCTGCATCATTTTGACACAGCTACTGATGGGGCCCCAACATACGCATACATCACCGAGCAGTTTGGAGACTGGACGACGCGTGACAACCCAGGCTTCCAGCCAACAACCGAATATTGGCCAACAACCCAGGAAGGTGTAGTATACTCAACTTCCATGATATGCAGGACAACAGTTTTTAACTCGCCCACCTATGTATATAACACTCTGGTTACTTGTTGAACTCAACTTCCAATAGTCAGTTGGCGTAGATTGAATGTTCGACAACATTCTGACCGACTGGTCTAAAGCACCAAACTTGGCAGATAGATTCTTATAGCGAAGACTTTAACTCGAAGGAAGGTTGTGAAAACTACTCCACTTCCAAAACAATACACGCCAGAACAAACTATTAACTCACCCATACACTGTAAGTTGGTTAACTACATTTAGCACATCTTAATTGGGTTTACTACGTACCTAAAGTAAAACGGGGACATTCATGTTCGAATGACATACTCGTAAAATTATATCAGACTTGTATGAACAGGGATATTCACTTTCTGTGAAATGTTGACGATCATGTCACTCACGCAAGGTTGAGAACACAATTAATTGTGTTACATGTGTGTCGCAGTGCCTAAACATTTGAAATCTCATGATCTCATTTATCAGACGAGTTGACAACTACCAGTTAATTTATTTTCTAAATAACCTCGTCATGTAGTTACGGAATCCCCGTATACCGAGCCAGCAACAACTCCATGGCTGGACTGTGCAAGTATGGGTAAGAGGTTTTTCACTTCTAAATTTACAGTTGATTATCAAAAGTCCCAGTGTTGGATTCCTAGCTCCATTTACTTCAAATTTGGGAAACAATTAATATCTTCTTTCTGTTTTTCCATATTTTTTTTGGTGGGGGGGGGGGGGGAGTTCAAGCCCCATCCAAAATCTGAAAACCTATATTACAGCACAGAATATGACCCTCCCGAGGGTTGGACTGTCACGTCAATATATTTTGAATAATTTAAGATGGCAAGCATGCAATTATACATTCTTTTTTACCGTCTAGCAAAAACTGTTCACGGGGCATTAACAGCTGAACCCAGCTATACACCCCTCCAACATGAACAAAAGTACCAGTAGCTCTTCTCTCCCGTGTCTGTATGTGTGACTGTCACAACTTACAATTATCACAGTGGGTACATCTTTCAATTCAGATACCTCTTATCACTTAGCCTCAAGTCATTACTGTCTTGGCATGTCAAATTGTGCCCATACTAATATATAACTTATGGATTGATATCTCTATAGCATCTCCTGTTGTCATTGAGGCCTGGACTAACGCTACAGTCAACCTGCCTAATTATAGCTTGATCTGGAATTTTAGGTTTGATCAACATGTGAGTATACTAGCCAAGATAGTCATGCTAAAGTGTGTGAGCATAGATGATGTACCATGGTTAAAGTAATCATTTTAAAGCTTTCATTTTTGTTTACTTATACATGTCTGCAGCGATGCAAATAAGGTAGTAATAAATTAAAAGTTCAAGAACTTCCCTTTACAATGGAACACAGATGTCGAGTCCATCACAAATCCATCACGTCTTCCAGTCCCAAGCTATATAAATAAGCTTTGACAAAGGCATTCCTTTGTTGTTTTTCATCCGTTATTTCTTGTGACTGGACTTGTTCACTGGACTTGTGAATTACTTGCGACTGGACTTGTGATGGACTTGTGATTTACTCGACTTCCCAGCGATGGAACCACTCTGAGAATGCCCATCAGGCTTAGGTTAAAACTTTTACATACAAATTATGAACCATTGCTTTTGGATTACCTTCGTTTTGATGAACCCTGTATATAATTTGAGGCCCAGAGGTTTGTACGCACAATGGTAAATGTCTTACTTGAAAGAATATGAACTCACTGCCATTGAAATTCAAATTGCAGATAACCAAGGCAACAGGCTCCAGTTGGGTCTATGCTAATTTCTACGAAAGCAGCGGACAGTTTAGATTAGGAATCCCCACCTGGCATACTTACCACGTCCGATTTCCAGCTCCCGACACGCTGCAAGTTCTAGTCCATGGGCCAAGTTACCTTCCCATAGGACAGGAGTATTATGTCCTACTTGATGAAGGTGCAGTAAATGGCGCAGCTCCATGCTATATACCATCTGCCGCTGTCACTGATATATACCTTTGTAGAGCTGTGTATGGTGTTGCACCAAATGGTGAGGTTCAAACTTTTGAGTTTATCAGATTACAACGTATGCCTAATCGACTAACCTCATTTGTTTACGGTCTTGTACCAAATGAGGTTCAAAACGGTAAATTTGCTATAGCCTATCAGATTACTACGTATGCCTAATCGACTTAAATCGGTGATGTACCAAATTGTGAGGTTCAAACATTGAATTTCTTATCAGATAACTAAGTCAATTGGTAAGCTGACCAAAACAAAATAACTAAATGGTCAGGAATGGCTTTGTCAATTTTGGAATTTGTTTCACAGCTACTGATGAGGTCCCAATATACACCACTCAAGTACTTGAGGATTGGACCACATCATTGGAATCTGACAACCCTACCAAACAGCCTACAGAATTCACAACAGAGGAGATCGGATGGTCTACCCACCAACCCCGAATGACTCAACCACCCCTCTTGCCATCAATGGACTGCTCCGAGTCTGGCATGACGGTCTTCATCCCCCGCTCTGTGATTAGTGATGCCTTGTCGTCTCATTTACATTTTCTTGACCCGTCGTGTGTCGGTAGTCATCATAACGCCACCCACGTTAAGATTGCAACAACTTACGACCGATGTGGAACTTTCATGGAGGTATATTCTAAAATATTATTCTGGTTTCTTATTTTTTTGTACAGCTTTCATTTTAGTTCTAAACGTGCCTTTGTGAAAGTTAACTGCAATAGTTTACCTAAAAGTCAAATGGGCTGAACTGAACAAAGAAATTGACTGTAGCGGTTTTGAACCAGCGACCTCCTGATTGCCATTCCAGTGCTCTACCAACTGAGATATCCAGCCTTTTGTTGGTGGTCGATTTCTTTGTGCACCACATTAAAACAATGTTACAACGCAACAATTGTTGGCTTCATGTTGTGGTCTTTTTGAAAGTTTGGCATATACAAACTGTGAGGTCAGTGATATATACATTGTTTGCTGCAATTGTCAGGATTAGCTGAAGAAAATACCTTGAAATAAATATACCAAGGCTTCATGATTCTTATTTTGAAACGTGCGTTAAAACGTTTCCTTGTGGTTTGTTTGCAACATTACTTGTTTTCGTTTGTTTTCTGGCAGGTTCATGGAGACAGTGTGATTTTTTTCAACGTCATCCACGATGAGGCTGTCCCTGTCGAACCAGGCAGTGTTATAACCCGAGACCGAGATATCGAGATTCCAGTCCAGTGCATCATGGATTTGGAAGGGTTCGCTGAAATAAGGTGGGTCTGAGTGAAGTAGGCTGGGTTAGAACTGAGAGACTGAGAGACTGAGATTGATGTCTAGTGCATCATGGACTTAAATGCAGTGTTGTAGTCGAGTCCATCACAAGTCCTTTCACAGTACAGCTGCAAGTAACTGGGTGAACAATGACAAAGGAATGCTTTTTTTAACAGTTCACTTGAGTAACTAGTGACTTGACTTAAAACTGAAGGACTTGTGATGCATTGTGATGGACTCGACTACAACATTGCTTATTAGAAGCTAGATTTTGTTGGATGCTTGAGGTTATACCTCGAGACCAGGTGTTTGAGTGAAGTACATGTACATCATGGATATTAAAGGAATCGTTGTGGGTTGAGTGGAATGAAACCGGGTTATAACCTGAAACCTACATGTTGGGAATGCAATCAGTACATCATGGATGTTGAACGGACTGCAGAGATAGGACGGATTGGAGGTACCCATATAAACAAGACCGTTGGGCAAATGTACATTAGACAATGAAAAGAATGCAGAACTGGGATTGAGTTGGAAGGAAGGACATAGGCCAGGAAATAACCAGAGACAAGATATTGATATTCTGTCCAGTGATTCATGAACCTTGAAGGGATTACAAAACTAGTGTGGGTTTAAGTTGGATGGAAATAAGCAAGGTTATAACCTGATACCTAGCCGTTGAAATTCGAGTCCAGTGCATTATCTATGAAACTAGAATAGAAGGCTGAAACAGAGGTGGAGTTGAAGGGGATTAGCAGGGTCACAATCAACAATACATGAAATGTCAGTATAATACGCTTTTGTTCCGAACAAAAAGTCTAGTAAAACTGAATAATGATCGCCATTGTTTACAATAGCAGACGTTTTTGTCCGTAGGCTAATTAACTTAAGCTTTTCAGACTTTTCTGGTTCATAGTGTGAACTAGGATAGGTTGGAAGGAACCATGTTGGAACCCGAGACCATACTGGTTGCTAGTCATGTGATGCATCATGGCCATTGAAGGGATTGTAATGCTAAACTTGGTTCTGATGAGGAAACCAGGCATATGAAGTTAGAGCCCCTGTGATCATATACTTAAGAGGATTTTACTGGGCTATAAGGTAGGTTGGAGGGAACCAATCAGATGAGGTGATATAACCAGGGACTAAGGTACTCTGATTATTGAGGAACCAATCAGATGAGGTGATATAACCAGGGACTAAGGTATTATGATTACTGAGGGAACCAATCAGATGAGGTGATATAACCAGGGACTAAGGTATTATGATTACTGAGGGAACCAATCATATAAGGTGATATAACCAGAGACTAAGGTATTATGATTACTAAGGGAACCTATCAGATGAGGTGATATAAGAATTAGGTATTATGATTACTGAGGGAACCAATCAGATGAGGTGATATAACCAGGGACTAAGGTACTCTGATTATTGAGGAACCCAGGCATATGAGGTTAGAGCCCCTGTGATCATATACTTAAGAGGATTTTACTGGGCTATAAAGTAGGTTGGAGGGAACCAATCAGATGAGGTGATATAACCAGGGACTAAGGTATTATGATTACTGAGGGAACCAATCAGATGAGGTGATATAACCAGGGACTAAGGTATTATGATTACTGAGGGAACCAATCATATAAGGTGATATAACCAGAGACTAAGGTACATGTATTATGATTACTGAGGGAACCGATCAGATGAGGTGATATAACCAGAGACTAAGGTATTATGATTACTGAGGGAACCAATCAGATGAGGTGATATAACCTGAGACTAAGGTATTATGATTACTGAGGGAACCAATCGGATGAGGTGATATAACCAGAGACTAAGGTATTATGATTACTGAGGGAACCGATCAGATGAGGTGATATAACCTGAGACTAAGGTACTCTGATTACTGAGGGAACCAATCAGATTAGGTGATATAACCAGAGACTAAGGTATTATGATTACTGAGGGAACCAATCATATAAGGTGATATAACCAGAGACTAAGGTATTATGATTACTAAGGGAACCTATCAGATGAGGTGATATAAGAATTAGGTATTATGATTACTGAGGGAACCAATCAGATGAGGTGATTTAACCAGAGACTAAGGTATTATAAATCTAATCCAGTGCATGGATTTGTATTGCTGACCTGGATTAATTGAAGAAGTCAGGCAGAGTTAAACCCAAGACCTAGATATTATATTCCAGTCCAGTGAATGATGCACTTGGATGCTAACTTAGGTGGGTTGGAATTCAGGAATGACCAGGCTGTGGTAACCCAAGATTTAAATATTAAGAATTGAGGCTAGTGCATCTTTGACTTTTAGTAAAGGATCACCGGACTGGGGTGGTTTGGAGAACCCGGTAAGAGGTGTAACCTGAGACCAAGATATTGACGGTGTTGATTTTTCATCTTTTTATAATGCAGTTTCCGTCCGGATACCTCCAAGATCACATTCCGCGAGGATGGTTTCGGCTCCTTCAACTTCTCCCTCCGTCTTTACCACGACAACGATTACACCACGCCCTACCAGCCTGCTGACTACCCCGTCCACGTCGCGATGGGTAACAAGCTCTACTTCGAGGCTCGAACTTGGAGTGAGCCTGGTCTGGAGCTGTTTGTGCAGACGTGTCGCGCCACGCCTACCTCCAACTCAGATGATTTTCATCGTTACACTTTCATCCAAGATGGGTGAGCTAATGGTTTCCATGAGTGAGCTAATGGTTTCCATGAGTAAACGAAACAAAGGTCATGTGTTCCCAAACAGCTAGAGCATGTTCAGGTTCACTCAGGCAAAGTACTGATTCTTCTGCCGGAGTAGTTTTACCAAAAATAGTTATTTTGTAGTTAGGGGATCAAAAAACGATTGTTGTTTGCTATAAATCTTTGAGTTATGCATGTACACTTCAATATAATTAACAAAAGTCACACACCATCACACCATCAAACACAATCGTAGTTCCCCTACCCCCCCCCCCATTTCAAAAATATCCCATGGAGATTTCCCAAGAGATCACAATGGAGATTGCCAATGGGATCGCCATGGAGATTTCCCATGGTGGTCAATGGGGTTTTGGACCCCATGTACCACATGGGTTTCCCATGTAGCATGGGATTTGGAATTTTCACTATGGGGTTCTTCCCATGGGAAAAATGGTGTCCATGGGACACCATGGTGTTTCTTTAGCTGTGCATGGTGTTCTCATGGGACACCATCGTGTTTTAAGAGACCACCACGACAATCCTTTTTACTCCCATGTGTTTCCCATGGCCTCGCCATAGTCGACATTTTTGTAAGGGCCAGGAAAAAAATTTGAAATCCAAATTCTTCTATACATGTTTTTGAACAAAATGAATATAAATTAATTTTCAGAGTCAAGTACAGGCCTTTTGTTCTATTTTTCAATATGTGGGCTAGGAAGTTGTGGTACCTTGCTCTTTGTTTGATTCTACACAGGAACCATAAAGAGGAACAGTTATGACCTTCTTGATCTTATGCCCAAACGTGTAATTGGCATTTAGAGGATCCTTTTTTTTCAGTTAAACTGGCACAGAGTCATGACCACCCATTTTGCTGTTGTTGTATTTAATGTTCTATTGTGTAGGTGCATTGAAGACAACACAGTGATGTTCCATCTATCAGACGATCCGGACATAGAACGTTTCGAGATTGATGCCTTTGCATTCGTAGATACCCTACCTCAGCCGGTGGTAGGTGTTAAATTTCCTTGAGGTATAACAATTGTGCATGAACTATAGCTGGCGCTGTATAGCAAAGCAGCAAGGTCAAAAAAAGAAAAGTGCCTTTGTTGTTTGACCTGTACTGTGCATATAATTGTACTGTAGTAGAGATGGAGTGATTTTACTTACCAATAAAATCTAGTAAGGCTGGGCACATAGAATGAAAACCTAACAGAGCAAGTTCGAATTGTTCTCTTGCTTGTTTAGTTGCTAATATTCTTATAAAAATGACAAAGCGCGCATACTGTACAACTGTACAGAGTGTGTCAAAAGAGTGAAACTGTTGGAAAAACAATGAATAAACACAGTTTAATTGTTTTTTTCTTCAATGAAATTAGATTTTACATTAAAGCCTGACTTACTTCAGTCCACCCTTTTTTACCCCATGCTGTTTGGGTCCCTAGATCCAAAAATACGATCCATTAAGTGAAAGGGTTTAAATTTTACTGATGTCACTACCACCTGTGGTGTCATTAACTTCAATGCCTATTCAATGCCTATTCAGTGCTCAATCTAGAGAGGAGTGCTGTCCTGTCCAAGGATTGTGGATTGAGAAATGGTCAAGCTTTAATGTAATATGTAAGTTCATTAAAGAAAAAGCAATTAACAGTTTTAAATTTTTGTTTGCCTGAATGTGGAATTTTGTTTGACACACTCTGTAGTTACTTTCAATTACATAACAGATTTGGAATGGTTTAACATTAAGGCTTGGCATTCATAATAAAAATCAAATAGAGTAAGTTTCTAATTGTTCTTTGGAAAATTCCAAGTCTTAAGTTAATTTCTTGTTTGTTTCACTATATTCTTATTCATATATCTGCCAGGCACCATGTCATAGACCTACAGTTGCATGTCAGGTTAATTATTTATTTATTTATTTCTTATTGATCCTGGGTGATCTACTCGGTGAGAAAAATTCACTGATCTTCCATGGATCCCAGCTCACACAAAACTACTGGTCAGCAGGATTTTCAAAATCTCAGTGGGCTCAGATTTAAAAAGCCAAGAGTTTCAAGGGGGGACTGAGGCTAATGATTGTAGTTGATGCACACAGAGACAAATTATTCTTTTCCATCTGAATACTAGGGACCTAGATGTTGTAACTTAATGTCTCAAGTTTTTATCTAAATTCCAAATCTGTTCCTTCTTTATAGGTGTACGTCCATTGTGACATGGTTCTTTGTAACTCCACTGATGCATCCTCGCACTGTGCCATCGGATGTCCCACTAGAAGCATGAACTTACTCCCCGGTGTGCACAGACGCCATGCCAGATCTTCGTCTGGTTCCCACGCATATGCCATCACGCAGGGACCCATATCCGTGATGGATGATGGGGGGAAAGGTAGGGAAAGGAGGAGGGGTAGGCTATGAAACATGGAGCATGACTAGGGTGGGGATGGGTAGGATGGTAGGGTGTAAGTGTTAGTCAAAATGTTTGGGACTCTCACTACTGTGTTTGAGAGTGCCAAACATAAGATAGTAAAAACATGCAGTACAATAGACTGACATATGAAACAACCAGTCCAACACCCCTTTAGTACTGCATCAATTAACTGTGTCAAAAGAAACATCTGATACCCAGTGGCTATTACTACACATTATTTATTTCTACACGAAGTCATGCCACCAACCTACTGAAGGGTCAGTCTTTTTGGACATGAACCAGTCTAGCCTTGCCCTTTAGCCTCAAGTAGAATAGGTGCTCAGTGTTGAATAAATGTCTCCTGTCAATCTTGATTTGAGACCTCAAACTTGGATGGTGAGATAGTGAGGACCTAGTCTTTGCCTCATGAAAATTTTGGAGAAATGTGTTAACTATAGAGTCAGTATGTAAGTCGGCCTGATTTTGTATTGCATGTTTTTCTGCACTCAAGATGCAAGCCTGGTGTAATATGTACAGTGTAGTTGTGGGTGGGACAGGGAGGGGGCAGAGAGATAGGGTGGGTGATATGAGTAGGTTGGGATGAGGTTGGTGGGATGGGGCAGGGTGGAAGGGGAGGGTAGGGAGACATTGGATGTGCTGCAGGGATAAATTGATTGGAAGGGTTTATAAGGGAGTGTAGTGATTGGGTAGGGACGAGTAGAATGATGTTGGTGGATATAGGTTAGGGCAGGATATGTGTAGGTGGGAAGGGTAGTGTGCAATTAGACTAGGTGTGGTGGGCTGGGTGGGATGGAGAGGAAGATTTAGGGAGGATTAGGTACGGAGGGGAACTGTAAGTGTTTGAGTAGGGTACATGGTATGTGGGATAGGGTGATATGCAGTGGGATTGTGTGTGTGGTGGACAGGGTTGGACTGTCGAATGGAAGGTGGAGATTGAATGGAAGGAAGAATATGCAAATAGGGAGGGGTAGAGTTGGTATAGGGTAAGTGGGATAGGGTAGTATGCAGTGTGGTATGGTGGGCCAGGTCGGATAGAGTGGGGTTTAGGGATGGATTGTGTAGGGAGAAGTGTTTTATGGTGAATTAGGTTCAGGGTAGGTGGGATAGGGCAGTGTGAAATGGGACTTAATTTGTTGTGGGTGGGATGGAGTGGGGTTAAGGGATGAATTGTGTAGAGAGTACTGTTGGAATAGAGGGGTGGAATGTAGTAGATGGGATAGTGTAGGGTGGTGTGGGTTAGTCTGATTAAATATTGGGTTGATGGCATACATGACTGAGCATACATGTATAAAGAATGTTGAGCCTTGTTGGTAGGAATAGGGTAGGGTAGAGTGGGTGGGGAAAGGGTATAGGCAGGGATGGGCTTTGCAGGTTTGGTTGGGATGTGTGTGATGAGAATGCGAGTTTGTTTCTGCATTCAATAGGGGATGTTGAACAATAGAGGACAATAGGGTCCCCAATTTCCGAGAGGTCCCCAAGTTGGATTCGTGTACAAAACATATTGGAGGTCAACAAAAGAGGGACAACAGGGGGTCCCCAATTGCAGGCAATTGGGTGCAATTGGGGTGGATGTTCTGGGATGGTCAGGTTGGGATGGACAACGATGGGTGGGGTTTAAAGGATGTGCCAACAATTCAAAATATGTGCATTACTGTTGAATAGGTTGAGTCAGATATTGGCATTTTGTGTTAAGTTCCTGCTTAAAAAATATTAGCATTTGTACGTGTTTGTTTTTTTCTCAGAAGGAAGTGAGCTGTCGTCTGTTCAGTTGCCAATCCTTCTGACTACTGTCTGCCTATTGGTTGGCTGCGTGCTGGTACTCGGCACACTGATTGTCGTGATGCGTAAACGCACCCAACGCCTTCAACTGTACTCGCCACTGGCCACTGAAGAAAACTAGACACAGGAACTGTCTACTAGTCTAGTCTTAGTTCATAAAAGGAAATCATTCATCAAAATTTTTAAATTATGTTTAAAGAAGATTTCAAAGGAATCTTATATGCTGTTAGGCATGGGTGATATTCAATAGAAGTTAATTTAATGCAGCAAAATTATACACAGTGCAGTCTGTCAGTTAAGTTGTCCTTAATTTCAATATTAACATAAAGTGTTCAAATAAAAATAACTGGCTAAGTAAAGTAGTAAGCATATATTTTTTTCTTCAAACTCGTTTGGCAAAATTAATCAGTTTCGATAATTGTGACTAAAGTTTTTTTAATTTAGTTTTTTCACCTTTTTTCTTCATATTAGCAGTAGAAAAAATGGCTAATTACCCGAAAATTAAAGCATATGCCCTGCCGATTTGGTGAGAAAAAAACTAGCTGAAACTTGCGACTTAAGTGGCTCACGATTTGTGAGCTTCCCTAATAAAAATGAATGAAATTTGTATCATCAGCAATGTTGCATTGATATAGTATAGTCATAAAAGTTGAGAAAAACATTGCCATTTTTTAATTATCGTTTAACCAATAATTTTTCACGAGCTAATTACTCACGGCTAACATGTCAATTGCGTAGAAATTAATAGATAAATAAATCGTCGAATTAATGTTGTTGCAAATGTCGTTTGATTGCTTTTTTATTTTCTTTGTTTGAACACATTTTTTTTGTATTTTCACTAATTGTCAGTGCAGGTTGAGGGCGTGTATTTTTTTATTGTGCTTGTCCGGGCCCCCAGGAGAGGACCCTTGCCCCCCCCCCCCGCCACACTCATTCACGTGTACATGAAAGGTAATTAGTCATCCTCTCGAACTGGAATGTATACTGTAATCCCCCCCCACCACCTTCTTTTTATCTAGCTCAATTTTTGAATGTTCCCAGCCGGCCAAAAATATCTTCCTACATGTTTTGTTTTGTTGCGAACAACCCCCCCCCCCCCCCCTTAACAGGGTCATGTATGTCCACTGCACTACACTCAAAACAACCTTTGCCTCATTTATTTGGCATGCGGGCACTGCTCTCTTTATATAGAGATCAGTGCATATGCATGAGACTTTAGGACTTGTAACCAGTCTACTTTGTTTACAGTAGGCGCACCGTCGACTACATGCTTTCGGTTAATTAATATTATATACCATTTTAGAATTATAATCTTCAATTTAAAGCCTGAAATTTTTCTGGTACACTTTATCCTTTTAATACTCTTAGTGCAACTTAAATTTTACAATTACTGTTTAGGCCTACAGCTCTCTACTAAACTAAATTTTGGGCAGAGCCTAACAGTCCTACGCAACGACTTCGCCATGGCCTACGTGCATATGACCGTACGTGCAAAACTCTCTCGCCAGCATTGGACCTTTGCATACGTACTGTAAGTTTCACTTTTGTCATAAAGAATTTTATTCATTTCAGTCGTTGGCAGTGATCAATTTGTGGACGCTACTTGTTGAGTCCATGTTCTCAGAACATGCAGGACATTTCTTGAGTATCAAATGTGAATGAAATCCGTTCTTTTGAACAGATTTTTGTGGTTTGACTTGTCGAGAAAGTTGTGTGCATGAGTTCGTTCACGTACGGGAGCTATTGTGACTCGCCGACAATTTCGTGTATTAGGGATCCAACGGCTCTTTCTTGAGCGGGAAAGAATGTGGCATCCTGACGCCTCTTTTTTTTCAAAGAATGTTAGTCATCGCACAAATATTGATAATACATGAATCTTGGACTGAGAAACAATTCCAAATTTGTTAGAAAGTACTTTGAAAATGCATTAAACTCTCCATATACTTTGTACACAACCACAGAAGTGGCGTCTGGATACTACATTCTTTCCTTTGTGTTTTTGTTTTACAAATTAAACAGGGAGTATAAGTAAAACAGCTGATTATTGTTCATTCCAACACACAGTAAATATTGTTCAATACCCAGTTCTAGTCATTAATGGGGCTTAAGTAAAGGAAGAACTAAGTATGGTACCCACCTTCATTCTTGAATCTTACGTAGTAGGCTAGCGATAGCTCACGCTGTGTTTAACTGCGGCAAATAGGTGATAAGACTGTTTGTTCATTTGATGATAAAGCATTGGGAACACAGTGAGAGTACGTCATGAGAAAGATTTTTGGCTGTAGGGCCATCACAGTTTTGTCCTTTAAAAAAAAATCAGGTTACTATTTACTTTTTGGCCATACAAAGAAAATGGTGTGTTTACGGTAACGGCCTAAAAAACCAGGTAGGTAGGTAGGAAAATAATTTTATTTTGTATGTTTTTTCATTTCAGTTCTGCATGCCCATGCGTGTTCCTTCTCAATGTGTAAAACTAACCATGTTCATGTTCTTGCACATGTACATCTCCGGTCAATTAATCCTCGCATTGTAGTGCAACATAAATTTTGTACTAAAAACAAAATTGGCCAGGGGTTTCCCTACGTGTGGTTAACCCAATGTCATACAATTTTTATGCTCAAGATAATAACTGTCCAAGGATATTTATTGTCTTATTCATAATAAAATGTTATAATGTTATTTTATATTAATATCAAAAATTGAATAAAATATTTTATTCCTCTTTTTAATCGATTCATCACTGAAAAAAATGTATAAGAACATTATTCAATTATTCAAGTATTCAAGATATTCAATCGATACATTTCATTCAAAATTAATTCGTACCGTCCGATCCGTCGGCCAGGCGAGTCTCAAGCTCAAATTGTATTAGATCGTGAATTGCAACTCGACCCCTGTCAGTGTCTGCCTGTATTTTGTTCATAAAACGACCACTGCTGCATGTGTTCTGCTTTGTGATCTCGGACCCAGGCGACGAACTATTTATCCATACAGAGAATAATGCAGTTAACCCAACCTATCCCAGCGTCCTGTTTGCAGGGCAGGGTACGAGCGAATACGAATGCAGCAATGTTTTGACTCAAATTAAAGGGACACTGCGTCCTGGAATGAGCTACAAAACGCGCATTGAAGGAAATAACTTTGTTAGTTTAAAATAGTTTTGGTTCCGCTTTTTTTACTCACTCTTTATTTGGGATGGAGCTGTTTCCGTGTTCAATTTCTAAGTAACAGGTGTTCAAAATGCTACCCCTTCTGTGATAAATGGTTCCCCTCAGTTACTAGAGAAACTTTGAATTGCTTCCATCAAATCCGGGTTAATATATAACATGGTAGTATATCCAGTTTATAGGTGGTTTAGAAATCCGAAACTGTCAAAAGTAGAAATCGTGCACGAAGCAGCGCCATGTTCCGTCCGTCTACAATCATGGGTGGTTTGCTTGAAGCCCTGCTAGTTGCATTCTTTCTTCAAGGATACCACTTTGGGGAGGTCCAATCGTCCCATTACAGAGGGTTAACTATATCTTGGAAAGCAACTGAATACGAGTCTCAGGTCAGTGTCTAAGATCTGGAATACGCGATGAATAGTCAATAGTGCACATATTATAGTCCATAATAATTTTGTCAGTAAGTTAGATCTAGTTATTCAGTCGGGTATAGAAATGACTTAACCTGTGTTCTCTCGGACCAGCAAAATAAGCATCCTGTTGAAAAGCGTAACGGGAGCATAATTATGCTGCCCATTGATCAAGTGTCGTTCCGTAAAAGCAACCTACAATCCTGGCCAAAATGGTTGGGACACTTGGCAACAACCATACTCTCCCATGGTCCCCTACTCCCCCGCTCCCCGGTCAATTCTTTCCAGCTGATAGAGGACACACCGCACAATGAGTGACAACATTGGAAGAAGGTGGGGGCCCATCGAGTTTTTGCGCTATGGCCGGGATTGTAGCTATTTTTGTTACCGCCTTTTTGTTTACTGCCTTTCAATGGCAGACAAAATGAAAGATATTAACGACATTCCTATTTGGGTGTAAACGCCAGGGACGCTAATCAGCACATTCCAAATAATTAATAAAATAAATAAATAGATAGATAAATGTATAATACAGTGCCCAGGAACGTGACCCCGCTTGAGTTACTTGGGTAATGGTAAGATCTTGGAAGTCAGAGACGGTGGGGGTAGGGTTATGCATATCAGCGAAGAAGCATTTTAAATATTACCGTAATTTTCGGAATATAATCCGCGGCTTATATGTTGAATTTGCGCATGAAAATGTTTACTGCGGCTTATACACAGGGCGGCTTATACGCTGAGCCTTGAAGAATAAAAATGAAATTCAAATGTGTATTTGTACTGGTATAAGAAGAGATCTGTTGCTGAAATGATTTATCAATTAAGAAAGTCATTAACAAACCCATGGGTACCGAGCGCTAAAAAGTACGGTAATAATGTGGATGCTTGGATCGGGAGCCAAACTGAGCTATGGGGTTTGTAGAGGCAATATGGGAGGCTGCGCCTACTTTAGGGCGATAGCTGTTACTATTTTTGAGCTTAGTACGGACTGGCTGCTATTCTAATTGTTTTGCAGTGTATGACATTCTCATTATTGGCCATTCACTTATAGCCCGTCACTCATACATTTGCTTGTCTATGACCACTTGTTCCCCCACTCAAAATATCAGTTCGAAAAATGACACTGCCAACACTCTGTTGCATTTTCTTCCCAAAGATTGGTAAATTATAACTCGAATTGATCAACAGTTGTTTAAAAATAGGTTATTTCTACTCATTTTGGCCAACATTGCCCAACAATGTTTTTACATTTTGAAAACATGTCACGTAACTAATTCTGTAATTGACCATTAGTGGTTACCAGTAAAATATGTATTCCTGCTAGCGCTTTTTGTTGAAAAAAATACATATGATTGTCTGATGTTAACGTATGTGGAGAAAACCTGCCATCCAAACGGCTAACAAAGACTAAACACGTAAATTATATATTTTTAGGCAGGGGGTGTTGATCGAGTGATAATTAAGGCGATTTGACTATTGCTAGACTTAACAAACCACTAAATCTTCTACCCCAGACCTAGCATTTCTTCAAACGCGAAACCATTTTGCCAGTTACTATACAGAGGAACTACTGAATGACGGACATTGCCTGCCTCATTTGAAGGGTCTTTCGTAAAATGTACATTGTAACTGTGCTATACCCGATTCAACTGATTTCAACCAACTAATAAGTAACCGAAGGCCACTTTATTATATAGTATTACCTTTATTTAATATATATTGCACCATGAAAGCTTTGGTTTGTTCTGAAAGATGATTGCAAACATCCTTCTAATGTGTCTACGCAACCGTGGATAAGTCCACACGGAACTTCATCCGAGGTTTAAAATGTCGAGTTTTGATTGACAAAGTCATAATGGTTAAAACTGATTGATAACGTGATAACTTGCATGGTTTCGTAATTGGCACATTAAGTCAAGTGCGCGTCGCTATGACTTGGCTGAATAGTTGAGATAGCACACTGCTAGATTTCGAACGTTCCAAATACATATTGTTCGGTTTGATAACCAACCTTTTAGGAGTCTCTGTAGTAACGCCATTACAAGACAAACTAAAATTAGCTTCATGTATAATGAAAATGAGTATAGGCCTACATGTATTTTTTTACGATAATGATAAACAATACGACATCTTATATGACGAGTGTTTTGCTTCTCATTGTCTTCTCTCTACAGGTTTTTTCAGGCTTGCGAGCTACAGTGTCTAGGGCGCTTTTGAGGAATCCTGGTTTAATTATCAAAAGAATTAAATAATCCAGAAAATAAATTGACTCAACCAGTTAGTGCTATCATATAGGACTATAGTAAAGCCAATGAAGGACTATATCTTGTTCAGGCCCATGGTGTTGGCCAGATTCATGGAAACACTTCTGAATCAATAAAAAAACACGGTGCACTTGGGTTAAGGTTGACTGTGGGGCGATGTGAAAAGGGGGTTGGATGAATGTTAGGGGGTCTGGGAGAATGCCCCCAAATTTTGAAGTCTACGACGCTTTCTCTCGTGTTTCATCTGAGGAGAAATTTGGAAACATAAGCATTCCATTGATTAGTTTGATCCCATTATTAGAATCATCAGTCAGCGGCTGAAGGGTTTGGGGGAATTGCAAACCCATTTAAAATCCGCTACTGTTTCATTCTCTTCTTTGTTGTTGTAAAGGTCGATGTCGAGTGGCGCTTCTGGTACCACCACACGAGCCCGAATAACGTATGCGACAATTCTTACATTGCTGGTACATTGATCGACACGGGCGAGTACCTTGAATGTGAGCAGTGCAGCCAGTCACGGATAGCACGAATCGAGTACCAATGCACGGACCACAGTCTGGCTGAGGAATGGCAGACGGGCGTGGGTCACACCAGGTTCACCATAGAACCAGGGTTGACTACATTCGACATCAGGTGGGTATAGAGGCGTGGCCGCAGTGATTGGTAAAAATTTATAGAGCGCGGCTCGGTGGATCTATTAATTAAATGATGTGTTTGTATGAAACGTCTGGCACTTACAGATATTCCGGCTGTTGTTGGCTACCGCTTGGCAATGCGGGGAAAGTCTACAGCGCCCAGGCTCATGTGGATTTGACGCCTCATGACGGGGTCATTAACTCATCGCCTGTTACATCATGGGTGCCCGTCGTCCGCATTCAGCAGGGATGCAAGGATACTCTACGCATTCCAGGTAAACAATTTTACTACCATCTTACATTAAAGACATCGATTGCATGTAATCAGTAGTCCCCTCTGTCATTCCTATGTTTGGTTTTGTCATCGAAGCCATAGTCTTTTGGAACCTGCCTAGCTCACTGACTAGCTCACCGACTGTCACTTGCCAGTTATAAACCTGCTTAAATGTCACTTTGGCTCTGTAGATTAGTTACCAAATAAATCAATGAATGGAGCCAATTGAATGCCTATAATTGGTAGTTTCGAAAGACTTTAAATAGCCATTCCGAATAGGTAAAATATAATTGTGTGCGCTCTGGGACCAGCTTTTCTATAGTTGAGTTTATCCTGGTTTGAAAGATATTGTCACTGCTACTGACACTGCCACCGGCACCACGCGTTGTTGATAACTGCCTCATTATGATAAATTACTCAATAAAGACAAAAGGAATACGAGCAATCGTTTAATCTTCTGTACCAAAATACCGGTCGATCTTCTTATGCTTGATTAAATCAGCTGTCTTTTTTTTTACTGCTACAGTTGTGGATCCCGACGGAGATGTTGTCAAGTGTCGTTGGCCTTCGAGTTCTGCGGAAGGGGGAAGTGTCACTCCAATGAAAAATGCCATTCTGGATCAGGTGAGACTTTTAAAGTAGGCATACGTAGTCCTCAAGTCAATATGGACTCACATGTCGTGCACACGTAATTTGTAAGCAGTGGACTTTGAAAGACTCAAAACACACCATTTTTCCTGTTATTTAGCGTGTGATGATATTTTTTTTGTTGAATGGTTCCCGGCGTTTTCCTTTTGTAGTTAAAATGCAGTGGAGTAATGTACATTTACTGTTGGCAGTATTCATACGGTAAAGTGAAAAGCCAAACACAAAGACCAACAAATTACAGTTTTGAAATATATCATGCAGTTCTAGTATAAAGTTGGAACTTGATTATCCTCCTCCAAGCTCAGGATGTATGTACCGTATTGTAACGGACTGTTTATGCAGCACTTTTGTTGTCATTACTTTCTTTCACCAGGGCTCCGGCGGAGGGGCCCTGGCGGCGCGCACGTACCGTACCTGACCTGGTTTTGGGTCTGGTTAGCGCGCTCCAGAAATGTAGGCCCAATACATAGGTTCCCTATGCGGGGTTCTTTTGTTCACTAACTTCGCGGGTTTAGCTGGATTCCAGGATTGGGTAAAGTTGTTACAGTTGTATACATTTTTTTCAGACTGTGTGTTTTTCTATGCTGGGAATGATCAGTCGTGGTAGCAGCTCTAGTGGCAGGTTGACCACAGAGTTCTTGTTGCGGAATATATAGAGTGTCTTCAGAAGTTGAAAACCCCGTGTGGTTGTCCCCTTTTCTTGCATTTTGCCGGATTTAGAGGACAAGAGCCCAATAAGTTCCCTCTACAGTACTTTATAGATCGCAACCACAAATTGCAGAAATTGTGATTGTTTGGACATGTATCTTTGTATGCATTTCATGTAAGAGTGCTGATTACATCACCTACCTGTCGTTTGCACTTCACAGTGTCCCAGTTAACACCCACACTTCAAATTCTTTTTTTGTAATCCTCAGTGGAGTATGGATAACGTTTCAAATCCCTGCCACATTATCTTGACTGTGTTGTCAATTATAAAATCAGGGCAATTAAGGTGGTTTCAATCTTGCTTCACTGCTACCCACTTCACCTGAAACGGACCCCAAGCGATTAAAAGGGGTTTCCATAATGATTTGCACATTTAACTTCCCATGATAGGAGAGCTATAACGTTATCCTTTTTCATTTGCTACGCTATGCTAGAGCAACTGTGTCTTATCCATCAATGCAATTGATGACTCAGGATGGTATGCCATCGCCCTTATCATCGAAGACTTCACCACGCAAGCCTCGCCCACTGCCAAGAGCAAAGTTCCTTTACAATTCCTGGTTAACATCTATGTCGGAGACACTTTGACCTGCGCCCCATTGCCGAGGCTTGACGACCGATTCTCGCCTACGCCGACACACAGTCAATGCTACAATCTAGTGCCTGGGGCGACTACGTTCAAATTTGAAATTGGCGTGTTTGAAGCCGATGCTCCGTGAGTATCCTGCTGACACTGTAGTAGCGGCAACGATCGATAGTCTTAGCACAATCTCAATATCTCTCACGTTACGTGGGGTCAACAACAATAGTGTACGTACCTACGGATAGGCAGTATTTTTGAGTGATATTTGTAACACTGCCATACTCTACAAACAGTACAAATATCTTATAGATTGAACACATTGAGAACCTGTGTTTTGAATCAAGCATTCAAAATTGTAAAAAAACATTTTAAAAAAATGTCATCTTGTTTTTACCTTATGTGAATCATGTCTTTCCCCCAAACACGAAGTGCCTCGTTGCAGCACTCCTAATATTAGCTCAGAAAATTATGTCTTTTCCAAAATTGGTGTTGCAATTATAAAGGTGATCCATGTCACCCTTTAATGTTGCAGTATAACTGCTCTCGAAACAACCTCACCCGTTGGTATGAAAACAACACCAGTGATATCATCTGACAATGGCTCTGTTGACCGTCTCTTTGTGTCAAAGTGGATACCAGACACAAGCCAAATAGGACCTCATATAATGTGCTTCAATGCCTTGGACTCAAATGGGTAAGATGGTTTTAAATCTAACATCAGTATAATGCCTAGATGCCTCGTAATCTAGTTTGTCGTTCATTCTAATAATAATACTACCAATGAAAATCCAAAGAGCTAAAATCCTAACTTGTTTATGTTTCCGCTCATTGGGTATTTGATTTTTAAAGAAAATAGTGAAAATGCAAAGACGACATATTAATTACGAAACAGTATTTTGTCGAGGACACCATCCACCACCATACATACCCTATACTAACACATCATGGATACTTCAACTGTAAATGTTCCAAGCAACGGGATCGATATTGAGGAAGGCCAAGCCATCAGGAAGGCCATGACCTATCGCGGTAGAATCGCATTAGAATCGCGTCAACGAAGCTTGTGAAATATTATCCATTTATATGTTACACAAATCGACGCGGCACGCGCAAAATCTGAGCTTAACAGAATTAGTGTACAACAACTCCATAGGGTTGTCTAAGGGGCGTGGCTAACTCGCAAACAGCGATAGGTCAATTGCATAGACATTTAATAAAACCTAGACACGACATTATCTGCTTTTACGTTGAAAACAATAGGCGTGTGGGATTTTGAGTTTTCACGAACAGTCAAATATCTATGGATTGTTCTATTATACTGTGATTGGTACATATTTGTAGTATAAGATCTCAGCTTACTATTTGTATCAAAAGTTAGTCGGCATGTGCTCCAAAATACGCGAATTCTCTATGTTAAAAAGTGACAAACTTAAAACCCGTTTTCCCAAAACCACTGTTCAACACCCCGTGGTCCAATTTGTCCCAGGCTTCGTGAAAACGCTGACTTTATGTTTGTTTTCTTCCCTTTCAGCCAGAGAAGTGAGGTGAAGTGTGTAATTCTTCTTGTAGGAGGTATGCGCTTCTTTTTTTTGTAAAAGGTCGTGTATTATCTTTGAAGACTGCTGTACATGTTTATGTGAATGCTCCCAAATTAGAATGTCAACAAATTAAGAGTGAATGGCTTAACACCAAGTGATGCTCATTTCTTTCGCATTAATTATATTCCCCCAGATGTCCTGCAAGCTGAGCAGGGGTGGTATGAATCCCAACAAGGGGAAGAGTACGTTCTCCTGAATGAGGGTGTTGTATCCGAACCAAGGTCTTGTTCCCTCCCTTCAGCAGCTCTAAATAACCCTAACATCTTGCGAGCACGGGATCGTTCTCTGCATATTGCTAGTAAGTATTCAAGTATTTTTGATGAACTCGGATTGTTTTACAATCAAGCCTAAAGTCAACAAGAGGTACAGATATAAGGGAAACCAATTAGATCTAACCATTTAGAAACAACACGATTTCTCCACACTATGACAATAAAGCCCTTCCTTTTTACCAAATGGCACCCAAAATGCTCTGAATTGGAAGACGTATAAGTCCAGGCCAGAGGTGCAGTGCATTTTGTCTTCAATTCCCCAATTCAAAACTCAAAACTCTCCAGTATAGAATTATTTGAGGAAATTACTTCTAGGTCGCATTACGTACACGGCTGAACTTTTTATGTCTTTGTCACGTTGCCACAGCATTAATAACACATATAACATGCAATTATAAGAAGAGGTAAGATGTAGGCCAACCAGTGCATTTATTCGGCAACTCTTCTGATAATGTAGGTGTAACCTTATTTCCGTCCGTCGAGCCGCCAACGACTCCAGCTCTGGACTGTGCAAGTGTTGGTAAGAGTGTATGTTTTTACAGCCAACAATCAAAACAGAAACTTTGAACTTTCAATCTTTCAACCAGCACATTTTAGATAAAATTGTGTCTGCAAAATATTACATCTAAAAATTTCACCCTCACTGGTAGTGGAGTTTATTATGACAACATTAAGTCACCCAACTATTAATACCATAAATTTTGTATTTCTTCAAATTTTCAAGCACGCCATCTTACATCGTTATGCAATCAAACATGTGGTTTACTTCAATATTGCCTGGTCAGCCCAGCTATAGCCTTCCGATGTAATAGAGTAGTCTTAGTCCATAATAATGTGCGTGTATGCATAAGTTCGAAAGTGTTATACAGGAGACATGTTTTAATTCAAATTTTGAAGTCACATATCAAATCTTCTTTATCAGTTCCAACCAAAGTTACTGATAGATTTCTATAACATTTTAGTATCCCCTCCTGTCGTCGTTGAGGCCTGGACTAATGCTACAGTCAACTTGCCCGGTTACATCCTGATCTGGAATTTCAGGTTTGATCAAGATGTGAGTATACTAGGCACCGAGGTAGTCACACCAGTAAAATACATGCAATACCAGTAATAAACAGTGAGTACTATTAATTTTATCCTTGAAAGTCACACACAACTAATGGTCACTTTACAGTAAAACCTTACAGATTTGTCTGTAAAGTTGCCATTTATAATACTATTTCTAACTATTAGATTAAACAATGATGTTTATGTGATATTTCATGTGACTAGATAACTCTAATAACACTTATACAACATAATAATAACCTATTTATCTGAAGGGATTAAAAGTCTGAGATTTAATAAACACTTGCATTAAATTACAAGTTTGCCCTTTATCAGAGATAGTGCATGCACATTAAACTATCGTCCTTTCTGTCGCTGTTTTCCGTTGCTCTTTTTCGTTACAGTTGACAAATTCAAACAAATTCGCAGATAACCAAGGCCTCAAGCTTCAGAAAGCCTTATGCTAAGTTCTACTACAGCAACGGGAAGTGGCAACTATCAATTCCTACCTGGCTTCCTTACAACATCAGATACCCAGCTCCAGACACGCTGCAAGTTTTGGTACGGCCCTACGTCGGCTCTCTTTTCCCGCCCATAGGACAGGCACACTATGTCCTACTTGATGGAGGTGCAGTAAATGGACCAGGACCATGCCATTTACCATCTGCTGCTGTTAGTGATCCATACCTTTGCAGAGCCGTGTATGGGACTCTGCCAAGTGGTGAATAGCAAACTTTTCCATTTTCTTCTCAGATAACTAATAACAGGCAGTTCATGTACATGGTGTCCTGAAAATAAAGGTGCGTGTAAATTTTCACCAATTTACAACCGGAAGTGACTGCAAATGTTTACACGATCTTCAAGGTTACATATTTAGCTTGAGAATACCGTTTGCATAAATATGTTTGAATAACTGCAAAGCCAAACAAAAACAAAAACAAAAACAATTTTGTGCCACTTTTAGGAAGCGAGTGCTTCAAAGATCAGACAATGCCAGTATGGCTGTTTTGATAAGATTATCCCTATGGGTTTAAGACAAACATTCCATTCACACGACAATAGGGTTTTGTTCTAATGTTAAAACAATTTGAAAATTGGTTGTAAATTAGCAATAATGGAGTGATTTTCATACACCATTTTTTCCCCAGGACGCCCTGTAGATACATTACAAGGATAAGTACCTACCGATTTTCAATTTAATTTTTCAATTTCAAGAACATTTATTTCCATCTTTTCACAACATTTGATTATAATACAAAACAATGAAAACATTTACTGATGGAGGCATGCAAACAAAAGCCGAAGCTTTAACATAGTGCATGTACACATACATAACAACTCACACGGTAGACGAACCTTTAGAAAAAAAATTAAGTACAAACAAACAATTAGAGAAAAGGACAAACAAATGTGATAAACATTACAACAGTGCAATAATAATAACGGAAGCGAATTTTAAAGGGTGAAAGGTCAATTGGACTGGTAACTTGTGCATTAACTTAACCTGAAATAATCTCATTCAGACGAAGAAAATCTTTGAAGCTGGTTCAAGAAAATTTGCCAGCGGACTCAGTTATTCAATGTTCATAAATAACGGAAGGTTGTTGCCTCAAACAAAACACTCAAGCGCGCACACGGGTTTTTTTTATGTGTTTTTTGTATTGTTTGAACTTTTTTTCGCAACAGCTCTCATTGGTTTTGTATACGTTTTCTAACCGAAGTCGTCCTTGATTTTGTTCCAGTCCTCGATGATGTTGCACGCAAACTATGTGTCCTCGATATACACCATAAACAAACGCAAATGTACATTTGGATGCAATCGGGGACCCCCTATTGTCCCTATTTTATTTGTACCCTAATTTTTTAGTAAGACCTCCCATTTGTCTTGTACACGAATCCAATTTGGGGACCTTTCGGTAATTCGGAACCCTATTTGTCCTATATTGTTCACCGTCCCCTATTGAATGCAGGAACAAGCTCATACACCCACACGGATATAAACTTTGAAATTACTCATTAACATTGTATCATGCGTTAAACAATGTAACATTTTAATCTTCAATGCCATTTCTATAGCCCCCATACATATTCATGATCTAGAGCCGAACTGTCACTAGTAAATTCACCATCACGTGCCAGATGGTTTTTTTTTCCTGTTTACCAAGCGCGCGCAAGGATTTACGCACAGGGTAAATATGCATGCATAGCAGACTGTTGCACGGCCAACCTCGTCCCCAGGGTGTTGAGTAGTACGCGCCCATCACTACCTGCTCTCTCACCCTGGTCATTTGCATGTGCAAATGTATGAAGCCCGGGAAAGGACAGGGTGCAATTTTGTTTTGGTAATTACTAATTCGTTCGCACGAATTGCAAATTCCCGCGAATTGCTTATTCGTTCCCACGAGTTACCAACTCGTTCCCACGAATAACTAACGCGTTACTGTGCGAACGAAATAGCAATCCGTGCGAACGAAAAAGCAATTCGTGCGAACGAGTTAGCAATTCGTGCGAACGAATTAGTAATTCGTGGGAACGAATTAGCAAATGACAAAAAAAAATTTCACCCTGTCCCTTCCCGGGCTTCATACAAATGAACACGTATGCAAGTGAGAAAAAGTCTGGTGCCTAGTGTGCGTTACATTAGAGTTTGTTTTGTATGCGTTGTCTGTGGTGAAAACAGCATCAATTTGTCACGCGCGCCGTAAATTATGAAAACACGATTTGTCTGGAAGTTAAAATGTTACAATACGGCCCGCCAATATGCAGTATTACATTTCATATTATTATGAGCAAACTGGAAAGGAAAGGAGTAATTTTGAGAAGGCGTGGACGTTATAATTACAATGATCGTGAAAACACGTAATGCACGTTGGAAAATAACAACACAACTACAACATATGAATCCATTACTAGCCAATTGCGGTATCGAATCAGGATACAGAAAGAAACTTTCCTATCCAGGGCTTACCATTGGAAACAAGGTTTGAAATAAAGTAAGCACTGGGGACGAGGTTGGTTGCACGGGTTACCCGTGCGACAGTCTACTACGCATGCGCGCTTGACAAAGCAATCGTGGAACTTAGTCTGGTTCCCAGACCAAAAGATTCTGACTATTCCTGATGAATCTTAGGTCCAGTAGCCTCTGGTAAAACATTGTATTACAATTTACGTCACGTGACAAAAACGGCAGGAATTCCTCCTTTTTCCAGAAATTTCCGAAGTTTGCCGAAGTCGTTTCGTCGACAATCGGATAGCGCCCGAGTTTTTCCGAGTATATAATATAGGTTTAATTAACTGCTAATTGCTTATTAATTTTATTTTAAATGAGTTGATAATTAATATTATTTGCTTTCATTTACAAAACTTGAAATTCAACGACGATTTTGCGAGTCGAATAAACTCGGATCGTATGGGCGAAATTTTTGCTGCGTCATGTACAATTTTGAATTTGACGACCGTTACCGAGATTTTCCAAAACTCGGTCTTCATTCGGCTCCGCCTGCTAACAGTGGTATTTGGGTGCCTAATTTTGAAGATTCCAGACCAACATTAGTCAATATTATCTTACAGAAACATCAAACTGTATTATTTTAACTGTATGATATAAAAGCAAGCGATCTATTTAAAAAATTAAAAGCAACAAGCGATAAAGCAAAATCGGAAACGAAGCCTAGCTTTGCAAAAGGGCCATCAATGTCGTCATGTTTATTTTTAGCCACGGAGGCTGCCTGACCTAAGATTCATCAGGAATTTGGTCTGGGAACCAGACTATCGTGGAACTGTCGCACGCGTGTAGTTCGCACGCGCGAGCATCACCCAAGCGAGTTACAAATGAAGTTACAAATGTTTATTAAATGATGCCGAACTGGAAATTTGGACAGTAAAGACGCCTCCTGTACAAAAGAAAGTTGTCCACAAACTGCTGTATTTACAACTGCAGTTACTATATTGCGAACGAACTGTATTGCGAACGAACGTGAGCAGTAATAGTCTTTTTGTGAGCTGGACAAGTTTCTCCAATAGTTTAGGTGCATACTGCAAAGAAAAAAATCGGCAGCTGAATATGTATGAGGTATAGTAAAACAAATATAACATGGTTTATTTCGGGTGGACAGTCGATATTAACTCCCCTCCGTATTGGAAGCTGACAAACTAGTTCCATTGGCTTCGCCTCGGGAACTAGTTTGTCAACTTCCAATACCTCGGAGAGCGAATATCGACTGTCCACCCTCAAACGATAATATATTTGTATACTATTAACTTTACGTGAGAATTGGTAGATTACTAATCCTCGTCCAAGGTTTAGAACTTATGTTTTTTGTAACTAGAATATTGCGTTCGTTGATATGCCTGAACGTATGTTGATGTATCTGTGACATTGCCATAGCAGTTAAAATATATTGTTGATTATCAAAATAAGTAGGACGTACCAGTGCATTTATTTGCTAAATTTTCTGGTAATATAGGTACTGCATCTTCGTCTTTGGAGCCAACAACAACTCCATTTCTGGATTGTGCAGGTCTTGGTAAGATTTTTTTTTTTCAAAACTGTAAATTTCGTTGCCATAAACGTTCAATCTTTGAAAAAAAAAGAAGGAAAGAAAAACAAAAATACGTATTTTTAGGGATGGTACAAACCACCTTGCAAAAATATCTGTCTTGTATCTCGTATCTTCCTTGCCGGTTGTTAGATTGTTCTGTAATCAAACATATATTTTACTTTAATTTCGGTGATATTACCTGACGAGTCGAGCTATATCCATCCAGACTACTGGTATATAGTCTTCCGTACAGTGTTTGTATGTGAGCATGCCATAATGCATAGTTTCAAAATATTGTAAAGGCATTTCCGACCATTTCCATAAACATAATTAATTATAACTTAATGAATTTTTTTTAGCATCCCCTCCTGTCGTCGTTGAGGCCTGGGTTAACGCTACTGTCAACTTGCCTCATTATCTCATCATCTGGAATTTCCGGTTTGATCAAGTTGTGAGTATTACAAGGTAGACATTGTGCTGAGTATAGTCATTTTACGGGTCGGCCATGAACCGAAGTAAAAATCTTCATTTTTGAAATTGCGAATAGAAATGAAAGTAATGAAACACTGTTAATTACAAATTAATTGCATGCAAGTCTGTTCTGATAACTAATTTCAAATTTGTGATTAATGATACCTGATGTTTTACACAACGTTTGGAAAAAAACCTTAAAATTAGGCTTGGAACGTATAAATAGTCTGACACCATCCTATTCAACGGTTTACAGGGACTATTGACCTATATCGCCGTTTGCGAGTTAGCCACGCCCCTTAGACAATCCTATCCATTTTTTCCACACTAAGTTTTGTTTGTCTCAGATTTTGCGCGTTCCGCGTCCATCTGTATATCATGTAATCGGACAAAACTTCGCAAGTTGACGCGATTCTAACGCAATTCCACTGCGATAGGTCATTTAACCCATACGTGATTTTGAATCACCACTGCCGCAGCGTCGCGCGTACGGCATTGTAAAACACGCGCGCCTGTATGAACGAACATATGGTGTGCGACGCGAAAAATGTAAACGCGCTCAGTGATTTGTGTGTGTATATAATGGACTGATCCAGTAAGCACCGCCCAATGGTATTCTGACCAATCACAGCCGTGATATATGTCCGACATGCGTGCACAAAAGTCCGACATGCGTGCACGCGCGTATGATGCGCGCGGCAGGAAAATGCAGTTTGGCATTGGAAGGGAGCACGTGTTAATTTGCCCACGTGTGCAGTGGGAGGGGCTTACTGAATCGGTCCATTACGCGCGACAACATCGCTTTTTGGGGTAAATTCAGGGAACACGATTTAAAAAATGGCTTCATGTGAATATTAAAGGTGTAGATGGAGTATATTCTATATTCTAAATGCTCTGTGGTGCGATCTGAGGCAATTTATGACCATTTTTACTAAATTATTTTGAGAAAAAGGTGGTGGTGTACGCAGTGCCTGTCTTTATTGCAACGTCACTTAAAAAATGGGGTTTTTTTTGGGGGGGGGCATGGCCCCCGTACCCCCTCCCCCTGGATTTGCCCTCGCGATAATGCAACTTTTCAAGGTGTTGAGAGAATGATATGCAATCGACACACAAATGTATTGATCAAGGACTATCATTAACAGTGAAATTACTTTGGCAATGCGCATGAGGTTCACAACTTTCACACATTATAGTTTCGGGTGTTCTTTGTTTTGAAAAAAAAACCTGCAAATGTGCAGGCCCTGTGACTTCACTAACAATGGTAAATGTTTAACCACTGATCGTGGCAATGGTTAACCAAGTAGGCCTACAAACATGTACCACTGAACTATCCATTGCTTCATTTACTCCATGATGGTCAGGAATACTACCATTGGCATTTCAGTTAACTTTACCGTTAATTTTCTATATCCCAGAATTCAGAAGTAAACTTGCTATTTAGATGTGTATAGTCCATTATCAGATTGCGGCCATTTGTATATTTCCTTTTCAAATCAACGTGGTTTTTTTTGCACAAAAACATTATCATTATGATCGATATTGGTGTCATGACTGAAATGGTGGCAGCATGATAAAGGTATATTGGTTCCACAAATTGCACCATCGATGTAACAATTAGTTGTAAATTGCGAATAATGATAATCACTGGAAACCATAAATAATTTGTTACCAAATTTTAACCATTGGGATTTATTGTTTTACCACTGTTGATTTTACAACAGTGTTTTTCTTTAGATCATTGGTAAACATAGGAATGCATACACATATCATTTGACATCCACTGCGAACCTTTGATTTTTTTGCTCAAAACCATACACTATCAATGGTTACAATTCACAATACTATTGGTTTAAATGTTAACTTTAACTAAGCATGTTTTTGTGAAAAAAAACCAATAGGCAAAATGCATGTAACTCTTACCAAAAAACACACTGACACCAATAATCTATTAGAACTGAAGTGATTCGGAGGTTGTAATTTTAACAGCTTGAATACGATTGCATTCGACCCCATTGTGCGAATTATTGCAAGCATATTAACATTTCATCCTTACGGCTCTTCGCGTCGGTTAACGTTTAAAAAGTAAAAAAATCAATTTGCAGATAACGAAGGCATCAAGCTTCAGACGGCCTTATGTTAAGTTCTACTACAGCAGCGGATGGTGGACACTATCAATTCCTACCTGGCTTCCTTACAACATAAGATACCCAGCTCCAGACACGCTCCAAGTCTTAGTTGGAGACTCCTTAGTTTCTTTTCCATCCACGGGACGAGAATATTATGTCCTACTTGATGAAGGTTCAGTAAATGGACTAGGGCCATGCTACCTCCCATCTGCCGCTGTCAATGATCCATACCTTTACAGAGCAGTGTTCGGTGTTCTACCAAATGGTGAATTTCAAACTTTGTAATTGTTTTCTAAGATTACCAAAGTAATAATAAGCAGCACATGTATTGGAACATTTGCAAATACAAGGATAGATAGCTATATAGTTAACGAGAAAGAAGTTCTTTCTCGAAGTAGAGATAGGACTGGTACCGTATACCATGTGCATTAAATCCACCTGAAATTGTATCATTCGGAAGAAAAGAATCAGTGAACGTGGTTTAAGAATAATAAGCAATGGAACATTGTTGCTTCAAACAACGGAAACGAATATTTCTCTTTCACCTTGTGTAAAAAAAAAACTTAATTATTAAGAACAAAATCTCATCTTATATTAGCACTTTCAACTAATTTATTTGCAGAAAACAATCTGAAACCATTTGTTTTTACCATATATTGAAGATACCAGAGAGGGGAAGATAGCTGAAATGATTGCTGAATTGTGTAGCGCTAATCAGTTGGAAATAAGATGTAATATCATTGCCATTTTTGCAACATTTCTGATAGCCACTGATGAGACCTCAATATATACCACTCCGCTGCTTGAGGATTGGACCACATCACCGCAATCTGACAGCTCCGTCCAAAAGCCTACACAACTCACGACAGAGGAGACTGGTGGGCCTGCACATCCACCAGGTATGACCCAGCCACTCCTCTCGCCTTCAGTGGACTGTTCTGATTCTGGCATGATGGTCTTCATCCCCCGCTCTGTGATTGGTGATGCCCTGGCGTCTCATTTGCATTTGTTGGACCCGGCGTGCGTCGGTAGTCATCATAACGCCACCCACGTTAAGATTGGAACAACCTACGACCGATGTGGAACTTTCATGGAGGTACGTATATATTCAGGAATAATATTCTGCTTTTAAAAAAAATATTTATTTCGTCCATGTTTAACTCCAGTATTTACTTTGCCTTATTGGGGAAATAGTAATTGCAGAAGGAATTCTGAAAGTAAATCTCGCTTATATTTGCTTTTAAAATGTGAACATGAAATTTGCTTGAGCTGAGTTTGAGCTTGCGACCTCACAATAGCCACTCCCCCATCATGGGCGTCGCAAGGGGGGGGGGGGGGGGAGGGAAAGAAAAAAGGGGGGAAGTAAAGAAAAAGAGGCGTAGAGTCATTTTTTTTTTAATTTAATGGGGGGGGGGGGCAAATGTCCCTGCCCACCTTCGAAAAATGATAAATCGAGAATATGCTGGAAAAGTATAGGGATTTTGGGTGGAAAATGTGCTTTTCCCCCTCTAGAAAAATCCTGGCCACGCCCATGTCCCCCATGGTCAATTTCCTTGATCAACCCTTACAAATTGATTTGATAGACCATTTTTTGGTTTTATTGAAAAGCGTTTTATAAATTGTAAGATCAGTGACGTGTGGTATGGAATTAGAACCTTTTGTGACATAAGGCACTTTTCATTGGTTGCTTTGCACATGCTTTAATGGACATGAAGAGGATAATAACGTTTGTGAGGGTTGGCGTATCAATGGTATGTAAAAGAGGTTAAGTTTTAATAGCAGTCCAAACGTGTCAACTGTCATTTAATTCATATGCACTTATTTCATACGTTTTTATTATTTCTTATACACTAATTAGCCCTTAAAATGTTCGTATGCTAAGTATGAATGAAGTTTGTAAAATAAAATTATAGTGCAAACCGCAACTGCACACAGTTCCAAAATACACACACCATTGGCTAACCCCAAATGCTTTCCAAATGCAATTTTAAGACCAAGTTAATGCAGATACATCATGGTAAATTACGAGAGATTTAGTATGCACGGTATTTTTTGCAGAAAAGTCCCTTACTGTCATGATTAACTAAAATCTCAAATCTTGGAAACACTAAATTCCTAGGGTTTCATGATTCTATTTTAAAGCATGTGTGCTGGCTTGTGGATTACACTTCCCCAGTTTATCTTCGACATTCAATTCGAATATGATTCCTGGCAGGTTCGTGGAGACAGCGTCCTTTTTTTCAACGTCATCCACGATGAGGCTGTCCCTGTGGAACCAGGCAGTGTTATAACCCGAGACCGAGATATCGAGATTCCAGTCCAGTGCATCATGGACTTAGAAGGGATTGCTGAAATAAGGTGGGTCTGGAGGAACTAGGTAGGGTTATAACCCGCGAATGCGGGATACAGATTTCCAGTGTAGCAACCTACCTATACAGTGAGATGTAAGTCCATGCATTATGGATATCGAATGCATTGTTGAGATAGGATTGATTGAAAGACCAGGCAGGGATAAAACTATGAACACTGAACTTGGATATGTGGCAGAGAATGGGGCAGGGGTATACGCCGCGGCGTAGATATGAAGAAACCCTTCCAGTGTTTCATGGATAGTGAAATAATGAAGGAAAAGAGGAACGGTTATAACCAGAGACCAAGATACTGTGGTTCCAGTCAGGTGCATAATGGACATGGAGGTGAAGACTGACCTGGGACGGGTTGGAAAAAGCTAGACTTAAATATGAAGATGTCCAGCGCATATTGGAAGCCGGGCAAAAATTTCCTGTTGAAACCATTTCATTTGGAAATTGGTAACTGGTGTTGAATTGGTCAACTTGTTCAAAACCAGTTATACCAGTTTACAAAAAAGTTAAAGCGGTTCAAAACCAGTCACCAATTTCCAGTTCAAAATGTGTCAATTGTAACCAGTTGAGCAAGTTGAAGTGATTTTAACTGGAATAATCAACCGGGCATACAGAACTATAGCTAATTGACTGAGACAAGTGAAATCAATCTCAGTGTACCATCACTTGGAAGGGCTGCATGGCTGAACTAGTTGGGTTTCAGGGAACCTGACAGAGCTACAACCTGAGACCGAGCTAAGTCTGTAGTCCAGTGCATCGTATTCTCGGAAGAGTTTACTGATCAGTAGGTTGGAATAACCTAGACATTGTTATAACTCGAGACTGAGGAAATAAAAATCCAATCCTGTACAACATGGACTTGGAGTGCTACTATGGGTTGGGTCAAATGAGCCAGGCAGAGTTATAACCAGAGATATAGATATTGAGGCATTCCAGATCATTGAATGGTGGCCTTGGAAGCCAGAGACTTCTGAACTAAATATGTTGGAATTTAAGACTCAGGCACAGTTGCTATCCGAGACTGAGTTTTTTAAGGAACATCTTATCTCCCAATATGTAGCATAGACTTTTTTCTCCTTTGGTTTGTTCTCCTGTGTTGCCATCTTTTGCAGTTTTTACAGTTTTTTTCCCCCAATCATTTTTTTAAATCTATTTCTGGTCAGATTACTTTGTCCTCTTGTTTATCTTTGTCTTTGACTTACTTAACTAACTATTTGATTATTTAATGTCTTTGTTCTCTTTTCTAAAGGCACTCCGCTACAAGCCTTAGCTTATTAGGATTGTGCCTCCACAATATTGTATTTTGCTTTTTATTATGTTATTGTTCAGTATGGAAATAAATGTAATATGATTTGAATTGAAAAAAAAAAAAAACTCTGATTACTGAACTTGGTTGGGTCGATTTAGCCAGGAAGAATTTTTAATCAAGACCTATATGTTGAATCACTGAACGAAAAGTTGGAGATTGTTGAACTTCGATGGGATGCAATTAAAGTGACATGGCAGAGATATATATAAAGATGTAGGTATTAACAATCCAATCCTGCGACCAAGATATCTCCTCAGACCAAGATATTGCAAATCATGTAACAGTATTAATTTTGTGATCTATTCATATGCAGTTTCCGTCCGGATACCTCCAAGATCACATTCCGCGAGGATGGCTTCGGCTCCTTCAACTTCTCCCTCAGACTTTACCATGGCAACGATTACACCACGCCCTACCAGCCTGCTGACTACCCCGTCGACGTCGCGATGGGTAACAAGCTCTACTTCGAGGCTCGTACTTGGAGCGAGCCTGGACTGGAGCTGTTTTTGCAGACGTGTCGCGCCACGCCTACCTCCAACCCAGACGACTTCCACCGTTACACTTTCATCCAAGATGGGTGAGCTAATGGTTTCCATGAGTGAACAAAATAGGGTCATGTGTACCCTTACAACTAGAGCATATTCAGGTTCATGGGCAAACTACTGGTTCTTCTGCCAAGGTAGTTTTACCAAAAGAGTTATATTGTGGGTAGGGGATATCAGAACACGATTTTTGTGTGCTATAGGTCTTTGAGTGTATACCCTAATGTAATCAAGAAAAGTCACACACCGTCACACCGTCAAACACAATCGTAGACCCTCCCCCTCCCCACCCCATCCCCTTACAATAAATATCCCATGGAGATATCCCATGTGATCGCCATGGACATTTCGCATTGGATCACAATGGAGATGTTCCATAGGATCGCCATGGAGATTTCCCTATGGTGGTCCATGGGGTTTTGTACTCTCCATGGGTTTTATACTCCATGAATTTCCCATGTAGCGTGTGATTTGGAATTTCATAATGGGGTTCTTCCCATGGGAAAAAATGGTGTCCATGGGACACCATGGCGTTTCCTTAGCTGTGCATGGTGTTTTCATGGGACACCATGGTGTTTTAAGAGACCGCCTTGGTGTTTTAAGAGACCATCATGAAAATCCATATTATTCCCCATGTTTCCCATGGGGATCCCATCGCCTCACCGTGGGACATTTTTGTAAGGACCCCCCAACCCCCAAGTATTAACAAAATAGAAATCAAAAGGCTTCTAAACATGTTTCTGAACAAAACGGATATCACTGATTTTCAGAGTAAAGTACAGGCCTTTTGTTCTATTTTTTGATATGTGGGCTAGGATGTTGTGGTACCTGCTTCCTTTGATACTACACATGAACCACAAAGAGAACAGTTATGACCTTCTTGATCTTATGCCCACACGTGTAATTGACATTGAGAAGATCTTTTTTTGTTCAATTATATCCAAAAGTATAAATATTGAAATGTAAAAACTGGCACAGAGTCATAATCACCCATTTTGCTGTTCTTTCATTTACATTTTTGTTGTGCAGATGCATTGAAGACAACACAGTGGTATTCCATCCATCAGATGACCCGGACATTGACCGTTTTGAGATTGATGCCTTTGCATTCGTAGATGCCCTACCCCAGCCGGTGGTAGGTGTTAAATTTCCTTGAGGTATAACAATTGTGCATGAACTATAGCGGGCGCTGTACAGCAAAGCAGCAAGGTCAAAAAAATGAAAAGTGCCTATGTTGGTTGACCTATACTGTGCATATGTTGTACTGTAGTAGAGTTGGAGTGGTCTTACATACCAATCAAATCTTGTAAGGATGGGCACATAGAATAAAAAACCTAATGGAGCCAGTTTCTAATTGTTCTTTGGAAGATTCATAAGTAACTTGTTTTTTTTATTTGCCAATATTCTTATATCAATGATAGAGTGCACATACTGTACTGTACGCCTGTTGTACCGTACAGATAGCGTACAGATAAAGCCTCACAATGTATTCAATCCACATTCCATTTGGGTCCCTAGATCCAGAAAAACAATCAATTAAGTGAAAGGGTGAACATTTTACTAGGAATATTCTTTCCTGTGATGTCACCAACTTCAGTGCCTATTCAATGCCTATTCAATCATTTTCAACGAGTGGATTGAGAAATAGTTTGGCTTTAATGTTACATTATATAATTTCATTGAAGAAGAAAACAATCATTTTTAATTTATTAATTTCTGAATTTTGCACATTTCGCTACATAATATACTTATAACAGAGATGGAATAAGGGGCTGGAAATATATAAAAAAAATCAAATAGAACAAGTTTCATGTTGTTCATTGGATCCTGGAGGATTCAAATTTTAAGTTAATTGAGTTTGTTACACTATAATGTTCTTATTCATGAATTCTGTCATTCACCCTGACATTGACCTGGAGCAGACATTGATTCAGTAGCAGATGCATGATTTTCATCTTAATTCAAAAATCCGTCCTTTCCTTTGTAGCTTTCCTATGAAAGCTTGGCATTCATAAAAAAATCATATAGAGCAAGTTTCTAATTGTTCTTTCGAAAATTCCAAATTTTAAGTTGATTGCTTGTTTGTTTCACTATGTTCTTATTCATATATCTGCCAGGCAACATGTCATAGACCCACAGTTGCATGTCAGGTTATTTATTTATTTACCTATTAATTTCCTTTTATAGGTGTACGTTCATTGTGACATGGTTCTGTGTAACTCCACTGATGCATACTCGCGCTGTGCCATCGGATGTCCAACTAGAAGCATCAACTTACTCCCCGGTGTGCACAGACGCCATGCCAGATCTGCGTCTGGTTCCCGCGCTTATGCCATCACGCAGGGACCCATATCTGTGATGGAGGATGGGGAGGAAGGTAGGGAAAGGAGGAGGGTTGGCTATGGGACATGACTAGGCTGGGAGTGGGTGTAAGTGTTAGTCCAAAAGATTTGGACTCTCACTACTGGGTGCTAGAGTGCCAAATTGTAAGATAGTAAAACATGCAGTATAAGAAAACAGACTGCCACATGAAACAACCAGTCCACGACCCCTTAAGTACTGCATCAATTGACTGTGTCAACATAAAGATCTGGTACCTGGTCTTTTTCTACACATTCTCTATTTCTACACATAGTCAGGTAACCAGAGTTAAAGGGAAAATACAACATTTGCAAACATCAAAAAATAAAACTACCAAATCATTTTTGAAATACCTTGCTGGACTATTAGTGAATGACAGTGTAAAGCATCCTGAAAAATCATGGCACCTGGTATACTGTCATTTTCAAGAAAAGTGGTATTTTTGTATCAATTTCCAACGCTGATCGGCCAATCAGCATTGGAAAAAACTTGCCTTTTTTTCAAATACTGGCCCCAGTTGACCATCGCACTTGTTTGCAATCGATTACACACCTATGAACGGGTACAAGCCAGCTACACTGGTTCCCTGATCTTACAATTCCCCAATGTATGTAAACTGCTCTGTTTCTTCTTAAATGGAGTCAGGGAACCAGACTACAGGAAAATGATTGTTTTTCTTGGTTTTTATAGCATTTTCGAACCCAAAACCTCAAAAAAGTCAGTGTAACTATATTTGCTATATATTTCCAACCCCCCAATTCCATCCATTTCTGAAAATTACAGCAAAAGCAAATGATGTATATTCCCTTTTATCATTAAAAAACAAAAACCAGTTGAACACGTATCAGTCTAGCCTTACCCTTTGGCTTCAAGATGAATTGAAATCACTGGGCTGCACTCTCAGGCGAAAACTGTTCATTCTCAGGTGCAAAGTTTCCTTTTAACTTCAATTGAGACCTTAAACTTGGCTGGTGAAATACTGAGAACCTATAGTCTTTGCCTCATAAGAATTTTGGAGAATTTTGTCAGCTAAAGAGTCAGTATGTAAGTCAGCCCTAGTTTATTTTGCATTTTTTTCTGCACTCAGGGTCCAAGTCTGGTGTAGTATATGCAGAGTAGTAGTGAGTGGGATAGGGAGGGGCAGAGAGATAGGGTGGGTGACATTTGGTAGGTTGGGATGGGGTTGGTGGGATGGGGTTGGTGGGGTGGGGTAGGCTGGGATGGGGCAGGGTGTAAGGTGAGAGTAGTGAGTCATTGGATGTGCTGCAGGGATGGATAGATTGGAAGGGTTAAGGGAGTGATTTGGTAGGGATGGGTAGGATTGATGTTGGTGGGTATGTTAGGGCAGGATATGTGTAGGTGGGAAGGGTAGTGTGCAATTAGACCGGGTGTGGTGGGCCGGATGGGATGGAGAGGAAGTTTTAGGGAGGATTAGGCAGGGACTGTAAGTGTTGTGGAGTAGGATATAATAGTTCAGATGGGTAGAATGGGACATGGTGTGGTGGGTTGGTATATATGGGGATAGAGAGGAAAATATAGGGAAGGAATGGGTATAGGGAGGAGTAGGGTACATGGTATAGGGTACATGGGATAAGATGGTATGCAGTGGGACTGTGTGCGTGGTGGACAGGGTGTGATTGAATGGAAGGTGGGGGATTAAATGGAAGGAAGAGAATGCGAATAGGAAGAATTAGAGTTGTTGTAGGGAATAGGGTGGTGGAATAGGGTACCATGGAGTGCGTTGGGTGTGGTATGATTGGGATGTAAGTAGTGAGAATGGAAGTTTGTTTCTGCATTCATAGAGGACAGAAGGGCCCACAGTTCCTAAGAGGTCCCCTATTTGGATTCGTGTACAAAACATATGGGAGGTCTTCCTAAAATGTTAGGGTACAGACAAAAGAGGGACAATAGAGGGTCCCCGATTGCAGGCAAATACACACTTAGGTGTGTGATTTGTGTCTAATGTAATTGGGGTGGATATTCGGGGATGGTCAGGTTGGGATGGACAACGATGGGTGGGGTTTAAAGGATGTGCCAACAATTCAAAATATGTGCATTACTGTTGAATAGGTTGAGTCAGATATTGGCATTTTGTGTTAAGTTCCTGCTTAAAAAATATTAGCATTTGTACATGTTTGTTTGTTTCTCAGAAGGAAGTGAGCTGTCGTCTGTTCAGCTGCCAATCCTTCTGACAACTGTCTGCCTATTGGTTGGCTGCGTGCTGGTACTCGGCACACTGATTGTCGTGATGCGTAAACGCACCCAACGCCTTCAATTGTACTCGCCACTGGCCACTGAAGAAAACTAGTTACAGGAACTGTCTACTAGCCTGAGTTCATCAAAGGAAATCATTTATCCATATTTCTCAATTATATTTGAAGAAGATTTAAGAGAAATTCAGAACAATTTAAGTAAACGTTTATTATGCTGTTAGGCATGGGTGATATTCAATAGAATTTTTTTGTAATGCAGCACAATTAAACACAGTGCAGTCCGTCAGTTCAGTTGTCCTTAATTTCAATATTAACACATTGTATTCAAATAAAAATAACTGGCTAATTAGAGTAGTAAGCATATATTTTGTCTTCAAGCTCATTTGGCAAAAACTAATCAGTTTCGATAATTGTGACTAAAAAGTTTTTAATTTAGTTTTTTCCCCAATTTTTCCTATTATTACCAGTAGGAATGTTGCTAATTGCCCGGAAATTAATGCATATGCCCTGCCGATTCGGTGCGAAAAAAACTAGCTCAAAATTGTTTATTTGAGTGACCCACGTCCGCACCCTTAATGAAAATAAATGAAATTTGTTTCATCAGCAATGTTGCGGACATTTTTTTTTGAAAGTTAACCAAAAAATTGCTGTTTCATAATTATGGTTTAACCATTAATTTGTCAAAAGCTCATTACTCACGGCCATCTCAGTGTCAATTGCTTAGCAATTAATAGATAAATAAAGAGTCGAGTTGATGTTGTTGCAAATGTCGTTTGAATGCTTTCTTTTGATTTTCTATGTTTAAAGTTAAAAACATTTTTGTGTGTGTATTTTTCACGAATAAGTCGTTTCCTAGAGGGGGGCAAAGCACATTTTCTCCAAAAAATCCCTATACCTTTTCAGCATATTCTTTATTTATCATTTTCAAGGGTGGGCAGGGAAATCCCCCCCAACCCACTAAATTAACACCGATATGACTTCGCCCCTATTTTTTGCCTTTGTTACGCCTCCTTTTTGAATTTTTTTGTTGGCTTGCCCCCCCCCCCGGCTACCCCCCCCCCCCCTTCCTCGCGACGCTCATGCATGTGTGTACATGAAACCTAACCTTGCATTCATCCCCTCGGACTTGAATGTATGTTTAATCCCCCCCCCCTTTCTTTTTATCTCGGCCAATTTCTGAATTCCCAGCCGGCCAGAAAATATCTTCCCAAATGTTTTGTTTTGTTTTCTTGCGAACTTCCCCCCCCCTCCTTAAAAGAGTCATGTATGTCCACCGCACTTCACTCAAAACAACGTTTTCCTCAATTATTCGACATATGAGCACTGATCCTTATATAGTGATCAGTGCATATGCATGAGACCTTAGGACATGTGTCCAGTCTACTTTGTGTACAGTAGGCGCACCGTCGATTACGTGCTTTCGGTTAATTAATATTAAAATACCATGTTAAAATTATAATCTTCAATTTTAAAGCCTGATATTTTTTAAAGTGCCGTTATATTTTTTATACTGTTAGTGAAACTTCAGTTTTACAATTAGTTTGGAGGTCTTCAGCTCTGTAATAAACTAAGATTTGGGCCGAGCCTAACTTTCCTACGCAACGTACTTTTTACTTTTCCATGGCCTACGTCCGTTCGTGCATACGTGCGCACGTGCAAAACTCGCAAGCATCGGGCCTTTGCAGACGTACCGTAAGTTTCACTTTTGTCGTTCAGTCGTTGGCAGTGTTTAATTTGTGGACGCTACTTTTTGAGTTCATGTTATCTGAACATGCAGGACATTTCTTGAATATCAAATGTGAATGAAATCCGTTGTTTTGAACGGATTTTTATGGTTGGACTTGTCGAGAAAGTTCTGCACATGAGTTCGTTCACGCACATGACGTACATGCACATGAGCTGCTATCGTGACTCGACGACAATTTCGTGTATTGTAAATCGAACGGCTCTCTCTTGAGCGGAAAAAAATGTTGCATTCTGACGCCACTTTTTTCAATGAAGGTCAGACATCGAACACATATTTGTAATACATGAATCTGGGACTGAAAAAAAAAACCGTTTCCTGTTTTGTTGGAAAATACTTTGAAAATACGCTCAACTCTACATAAACTTTGTAACAATCAAAGAAGTGGCATCTGGATACTACATTATTTCCCTTTGTTTTGTTTTACAAAATAAAGAGTATAGTTTAAATACAGCTGATTATTTTTCATTCCAACACCCTGTAAATATTGTTGAATACCCAGTTCTGGCCATTAAAAAGGGCTCAGTAAAAGGAAAAACTAAATACCGGTACCCCATTTTTTATTGTAAATATCGCCTAGTACAGGCTAGCGATAGCCCGCAATGTGTTCTATATAGGGTCTTAACTTCCTCCACCAAATTATGCAAGCGAAATTCCATGAAAAGTTGATTCCTGAATTTGAAATCGAAGCTATGTTTGATGCCATACGTCTAGACGTCTTGTAACCCTGTAGGGGAAATTTGGAGAGTTGCTCTGAACATGCCTGATGTTTGACCCATGTCATGGGTCATACCAGACTGGGACCGTGAGTGCATAAAAACGTGCAAAATTACTACTGACGTTTTTTTACTCACCATTCAGCTAATTAATGCCCACACAACACATACATCAAAATGCTTAAGTTGCAAGCATGTCACCTGCAAAATTTGAGACCTTAAATCCAATTTTAAGGCAAGTTTTTGACAGTTCAAAAACCATCCACGTCATTTTCCATGCTTAAGAAATGGTGGTGTGATTCCCAAGGTATTCTGGGTAGGTGTAGGAAGAGCCTTGCAGCTTACTTGTTTTTTAATCGATGGCCAAATGAACATAGCGCCCTCTGTTAAAAAATGAAACATTCTGCATTCACTCAGATCAACAAGAGGGCGCTGTTTTATCTACACGACTTTGATGAAAATGTTTTAGCTGAGGAGTCTTTTTGCACAATGCATTGCAGTACACATCAACGTGATGTTTCGCGTTTGGATTGCGATAACTCCCTGCAAAATTAGAATTAAAAGCTGAATTTTTGGTGATGCAATGCTCACAACAGCAACTTTGCAGGGCAGAAGTTTCGGGGATTATTGAAGAAACTGTAGTGAGTAAGAAGTTTGCACATTTGATTCACACTGGTTTTATTATGCGGCACAAACTTTTGCACGATATGGATACCTTAAGTTTTGGGACTCTCATACACAGTATTGAGAGTCCCAAATTTTCGGACTAGGGTCATACATCGTCGATTTTCTAGTTTTAATACAATTATACAGGGACTGACACATAACCTTAAATGTTTTATCTTTAGCAGCCGGTGTAATAGTGTCCATTGTCAAAACTTGTTCTTGTAGTTGGATTCCTTTTAGTAACAAGACTAACTAGACTGCCAGCAACTGTACGGTGCAAGGCTTATCCATTGTTACGTTCCAATAGAATTCTTTAAATTGTGCTGTTTGCATTCAACCGTTACAAATGGACCAGGGCTCAGCAAGGAATGACCATTGACATTTCGTCCGGCATTTCCCTTTACCACAGTACTTTGAATTGAGTTTCTTCTGGGATTTCCTCAGCCAAGATGGATATATTACTCATGTACATCTCTACATATCCAGTTCCACCAGAGCAACAGCTTGTTAGAGTGACCGAGGAAGGGAGCATGGCCCCTATTGAGGTAAGCTTTTGTTTCATTAATTTCTCAGATTCGATGATTGACTTTTGTGTGTAATTAATTTGTTGGAAAAAATTCCATACTGGGCCACCACTTATATTCCCTCAAATGACCTGAAGAGTACCAAAAGTTGTAAATCTGATAAAGAAACACCATTTAAAGAGGGCAATATTTCCTGGGTAATGAACTTTTTCTGTCATGGCCCATAGACTTTGTGCAGGAGGTAGTGTGGTGGTCCAGTATGGAATTCCTTCCAATTTGTTTGTTCGGAGTTGGATTTACACTAGGCACGTAATGTGAGCTGATTACAATGCATTTTGCCACGAATTATTAATGTAATAAACTGTGCATCTTTTGTATTCCCGTAAGCTAAGATTCACGGAAACTCCACAGAGTAGTTTAAAAAGTTACAATGTTGTATTTTATTGTTGTTGTTTTAGCCATTTTACAATTTGAAAAGTCAGACTTTTAATCTGATTTTAGATAATGGAATCAAAAGTAATGTTTAACGATTCCCAATCATTGAAGGTGTCAAACTGATTTGCTATCACAATTAACAGCAAAATATTAGCTCTACACTGCATTCAAAAATTAACAAGTAAAAGTGTCTAGACTTATAACTGGCCACACGTCTTAGTGACCTATCTGTAAATTCAAAATCAAGAATGGCATCTACCCGCCTGTTCTTCCCCACCCAAGAATGATGACGATTGTGTTATCACTGGTACTCGGCCCGATTGAAATAGGAATCTCAACGCACGATACACGTCATTATATTTGAAATGACATTCAGGTGTACTTTGAAGTGTTGGTTAGCCCGGAGGATCATCAATTCTTTTCGCAAAACGATGTTCACTCTACGTGTACATACCATGTGTCATGTGACGTCATGCCGACAGGCAACACTTGTCTTAACCATTTGTATTTCAAGATATTATACACTGTAAACACGTTGGGCAAAATGAGTTGATATGTAGACCAACGTTGGTCAACATATCAACAGGTTAAACTCTTGGGCAAAGTTCTTCCAAATAGTTGGGGACAATTTTTACCCAAATTAGTTAATTTCAAACCAATGTTGGGTAAAATTATATTGCCCAACAGTGTTTTGCCCATTATTTTTTTACAGTGTATGCATTGCAAAAGTGAACCGTTGAATGAAGGGTCGCGTATGTCGCGCGACCTCAACATCAATATTTGTAAACAAATTGTACATGTTGGTACGGTTGTTCACTGCACTTGTCAATGTAAAAACAAGTCGTAGTAGCAAAAAATGAGCTTCTCCATCGTAATATATTGTTTGGTTGACGTGAATCTCTCGGTGTGAAGAAGATCTTTAAGCATTAACTCGAAGCTTCCCAAATCCTCTAAAATTGTCTTTGCATAGGATTTCGAAGGTTTCAGGCTGTACGACAAAATGTGTGGGCTGATTTCGGAGCATGCATTGTGGCATGGACTTAGGCTGTACCTTGTGTTGTTTGTACTTATATCATTGTAGAAATCATCCACACTTCTTCTGAATATCGACGACACTGCCTCAATATGTCAACGGTGCCTTTTGGAGGATTTTGAAGAATTGATGCAGTAGTGGCCCGACCAATAAATAAATAAAGGAAACAGCGGGTGATTTAGGAGGATTGAGGCTACATCAAATGTGTACATGCACGGAGGCAATTGGAAGATTTTGTAGGGTTGAGGCTGCATATATTCTGAGCTTTCACTAAAAAAAATGCAGTCGAATCAGACTTAAACTTGTAGTCAATCTGAGTAGTGTTTAGGAGTGTAATACGTTTTTCCTCGATACAGTGACGTCATGCCTATAAAGTTCGATACGTGCACTTTCGGTTCAATGCATGCAGTCACGACTCTATCGATGAAGCTGATATATGTAGCGTTTTTTTATTACATTAACATTATCGGAGTAAACAATCTTAGTATTATCCATGGACAACCATATATGCTAAATACATTGATACAACAAACATAAGCCAACACTGCAGATTCTTTTTTTTTAAGTTACAATGCCTGATTTAATACTGAGTTAGTATACAGCAAATAGCCTTTTCGGTATACATGTTCGTTTCATGTAGAAACGATCGGATCGGAAGTTAAATTTGGATCGGGTCAGGATGGTACTCTTGTTCTGACTTATAAATGTTTAAACAATTACATTTTGATTCTCGAACGTTTTTATTCGATTTCCGTTCAAACGGTGGAAATTTTGCAAAATTCTTTTAATAATATCACATTGACCCTGCATCGAAGTGGACAAGTCGCCAAATTTCACGGCGATCGAATTAAAAGCATCCCTGGGCTGTACAAAAACGGCTTTGGAAAGGCGGTTTTTAAACAGTACATAACATGGTTAATTCAATGACTAATGAGCATGAAGCAGTTCAAGTGCACCACAGATACAACACCAAACCTATTCTACATCAATATGTTGATAAAACAAATGTAGCTGATGCTCTAATACAAAAATATCTCGTTAGTCTAACTTCCGATCCTGCTAAGTTCACGCTCGAAGGCAAACACGCACCGACTAGAAATCAATTCCTTCCCCCCCCAAAAAAAATGCGTTAACAATCACTCGGTCACCCTCTCCAAATCCGTTTTTCATTATAAGAAATGAGACTATATGCCTAAAACCGACAGACTTAAGGGTCATTGCGTTTAAATGGTGATATTCTTTGAACGGATTGAGCAATATCAGTAATTTTTTTCATGTTAAAGTAGCTTATGAATTGGGCTTTCCAGTCTTTATTTTATTTTGGAACTATATATTTTTTTTTGACTATGGAATATAATGTTTGGATTCAACTGTTTTTTACTCACCCCCTGTATTTTTGCCTTTGTGCAATTTGTACTATTGCCAAGTTCAGTGTTGCATCAAGTGGGATCGATGTTGCAATTTCACGGCGTTTTTCTGTCTTTAAATCTTTATCGTGAAACTCTTTACTTTATCCACGGAAAGTTCGTTCAATGACAAATTACACCGTTTCTCTAGTACAAAACACCCTGTCGTTGTGGTCGTGCCCAGAGGGCAGTGATGTGAACAAAAACGAAAATTGATCACGTTTATTATTCACTTTTTTTGGCCCCCCCCCCAAAAAAAGAGTCATGATAACCTCATCGCTCAGTGGCGGATCGCCCACGGGCGGATCCAGGGGGTGGGGAACGAGGGCCATTCCCTCCCCCCCCCAACAAAAAAACCTAACCCAATTGTTTTTTTTGGTGATTAATTTACGTCGCCATAAAGGCAGGCACTGCGTACACCACCATCTTTTCCTCCAAAAAAAAAGTAAAAGTGGTCAAAAATTGCCTCAGATTGCACTACAGAGCATCTAGAATCAAACAAAAATAATTCGGGGCCCTTAAGCGGCCCCGAACCCCAAGCCGCACGCGTTCCTGGTCCTTTCATTCGAATGTGGGGAGGGAGCCAGCACTTTTCAAAATAATTAAAAGATGTCATCTAAAAGTATATGAAACTTTCCCAGGCAGATCTTTATTTGTATCACTGTAAAAAGGTTGAGAAAAATGGGTTGATTATTCGACCAACGATGGGCGAATAGTTAACACGTTCAACTATTAGGCAAAATTGCCTATACTTATTGCGTTGTTTATTTTTACCCAACAAATTATTTGCCCAGGATTTTTACATTGTGTGCTGCCATTTTTATTCCGTTGAAAAAAATCCCTATAATTTGTATTGTAAAAAGTGTACGGCGATTAGATAGCGTTCTTTACAGTTGGTCTTGGAGTTGTAATATGGCGGACGGTGACTTTACTTATAACAGCCAATGTTCTATCCACATTTCATATGGAGATCAGTGAGTGCGCCCTCACACAACTGGCTATGGCCAATATTTTTACTAGCACTGACGTCTTTGGAATCAAGCAGTATAGAGGGCGTGGACCTTCGATATCAAACAGATAGTTTAGTTGAATCATTAATAACGTTGAGTAACACAACAGGCACACAAATCGTTTGCAAACCAATATTCGCTATTTGAAAAATATGAGTGCGAGATTGCTTAACTGTTATTATAAAGCAATGCTGATGATGATGCTAATCCTGGTGGATACAAGTCCTGGTGTATCCCGTTCAGGGGCATCGCTAGAACATTTTCAATGGAGAGGGGGGGGGGCGGACCAAATTTACCCACAAGTTTGCGTACAAAACAGCCGACAAGCAAAAAAAGTCCTCAAATTTACACATTTGCCGACAGAAAAATGTATACGAGGTGTGAAAAATACAAGATGGCGACAAACTTGCAACGCAATTGACAAGCAAAAACAAAAAAGTCCTGAGATTTCAAAATTTGCCGACAACAGTAAAAGAAAAACAAATTTATAAAAAAAGGCCCTCAATAGTACAAATTTGCCAACAACAATTATGGGCTTGCCGACAGAAGTTTTGGATGGGGGTGTCAACCCCCCCCCCCCAGCCCCCCCCCCCTTTTGCGACGACCCTTATCCCGCTGCATTCATGATTCCAACCATAATACCCTATAGCCAAATGTGTTTCCTAGGACATACTCTGACTGTGAGCCAATTGCAAAATTTCACACAAATATTTCTCCTATCTGACCAAGGGCGGATCCAGAACACAACTTTGGGGGGGGGGGGGGGGGGGGCCAACAAAAAAATTTGGTCCCCCCAAAAAGTGGGTCAAAAAAATTACGGCGTGGGGTTTGGATTCTAGATGCTCTGTGGTGCGATCTGAGGCAATTTCTGACCACTTTAACCAATGTTTTTTTGAGGAAAAGATGGTGGTGTACTCATTGCCTGCCTTTATTGCGATGTCACATAAAAAAAAAAAAATGGTTTCGTTTTTTTGGGGGGGACCATGGCCCCCTTTGGCCCCCCCCCTGGATCCGCCCTTGTATCTGACCCACTATATTGCTGTCACTGAGTGGATCTGTGAAGAAAATTAAGAGGTTCACAAGTCTTGATGCTTAAGACATTATGTGGACTTTTACACGGGTCCATTGTGTGTGCTTGCGTGTTCACAAGTTTATTGTGCCCCACAAACACCTACAAAATTGCTGCAAAATTGAGGTGTAAAAAGGCTCCATTAAGTGAAACATGAAAATGTGCATGTATAAATCATAGGTTGGCGCAGGCAAACATCAAGTCATTATAAAAAGTAGTCATCAATTGATGATGTTGGCGCCGGCCGTCGTACCGAGGAACCAAGCCTATTGTTAAATTACGATAGTAAATTACTCATCCCAATGTACGTATCCATGAGTGCCTACCGTTGCAATTGCAATGGTATACACACATTTCAACATATTGTTGGGCAACAAAGGAGTAGAATGATCAGAGTTGATCAAGCCATTTTTTTTGTAATTATTACTATCAAATAAAATATATTTTTAACAAGTACTTATATCTTGTAAGTCGAAAATGGTTTTCTTAGCTGTAACATTTAGTTATTATTCTAGGCAGAACGGCCTGCGTCAAAGGTGGGGACTATAGCCACTAATGTGCATTTAAAGAAATGTTAAAACAAGGCAAGGCACTCCTAGTATTAAAAGCTGGTCTTTAGCACACAAAACTCTATTCAACTGATTCAGAAGTAGTGGAAGTAAAGGACCAGCCCATCGCAAAATTGAAGTGCAAGGGACGATCTCTTTATTTAGAGAAACATACAATTGATGGTATGCATATGTATATAATGAATGGGCTGGCGAAGGCAACCAACAAGTCATTATAATAATCAGCCATCAATTGATGATGATGTCGCCGTAGTTGTACTGAGCAGCCAATTAGCCTTTTGTCATATTGAGATGGAAATTTACTTGTATGTTTGCATGAGTGGCTATGTTATGAACCATGATGCAGACATTTTCAAGCAACAAGAAGTAACAATGATCAAACGGGATCACACCACAAATACATGTTTATTACTGTGGGAATAAATTTGTACTTAACCGGTTATAAACAAGTACGTACATTTTAATGTGAGCTTTGGAGACGACAGTTGTATTTTAAGTACTACTCTTTAAGTCTTCAACAAACTCTAAAACCGTGACAATAAAGCAGTCGGTGCCAATATGTTGTAAGCTGACAGTAATTCGCTTTCTACATTTAGTTATTATTTTAGGCAGATCGTTCTGCGTCAGAGGTGGGGAGAAAAACGACGAAAGTGAATTTAAAGCAATACTAACACAGGGCAAGGAAATCCTATAGTAAAGCTGGTCCTAAAGCGCACACAATTCTAATTTAGAAGGCTATTCACTGGAAGCGAATGACCAGGCCAGTTACAGTACACTGAATGACCGCAGAATTCAAGTTTAAAGGCTAAAATATTTATTGAGAGAACAAAATACAATATTTGTTATGAATCTTGTTCCTAGGCAACCATGATCTCATTATAATAATGATGCCGCAGGTCTTCGTATTGAGGATCCAATCCTATTTATAATGGCGATTGTAAATTTCTTATATTGTGTACGCATGGGTGGCTACCATTGACTCTAACTGGCGGGATGCCGTGCAAACCCGCTAGCTGGTTGGAATCGTAAAGTTTGTATTGTTTGCATGTAGGCCTACAATAAGGATGGGTCCATCAAATTAACGGCATAAGTGATCCATCTCAGCAAAGCGAGGCGCATTTCGCCAGTTCCGGCTCCCCACCCCATGACTGCGGCACTATAAGCGCACGGTAAGCAGTGGCGTAGTTTTTTTTTAGTGGGTGGGGGGGGGGGGGCGCAAGGTGGGGGGGGGGGCAAAACAAATAATGGGGGGCACATATCGCAAACTTCCTATTGCAGTTTTCCCCAGTTAGGCCCCATAATGCCTCGCTATATCCATTGACATAAGAAATTAGCCTTTGGCTTACTAACAAAAATACAAATATAAATATAAATTTGCTTTTTGGTTGGGGAAGGAAAAGGGGTATTATCAGTATTTTGTGGGGGGGAGGACGGTGTGATTTTAAAACAACTCCAACTCGATGCCAATATCGTGTCAGTCGACAATAGTTTTCGTAACTTTTAATTTTATTTTTCTAGGCAGAACGGCCTGCGTCAGTAGTGTGTAGTAAAGCAACTAACTTGAATTTAAAACAATACTTAAACAAGGCAAGGCAATTCTTCTATTACAAGCTTGTATTTAGCGCACAACGTATAACACTGCATACTCAGTGTGTTACCTCCGAGTGAAAGTTTGGGGGAAAAGTCATTCGGATGGGACTCGAACCAACGACCTCCTGTTTTCCAGTGCAGACGTCTTACCACTCAATCACCGAGCTTGCCCGGGATTGGTTCGATGGCTGGTTCGAATCTGATGTAGCAGCGGGTGCCGCAATGAAACTATTCATAAGATGTAATTTCAGTAACTTGCCCTCGGGAGATAACACACTGAGTTAATAGTGTTTATATGTCGAAGAAGGGTAAAACCTAATATTGAATTACATCACCACGACGCAAAAAAAAAAGAAAAAAAACATTCCATGTTATGTATTGATTCAGAATTACTACCATTTATCGGAATTGAAGGACCGATCCATCACACAATTTAAGAGCAAGGGCTGAAAACTTTAATAAGAGAAACATCAAATTGATTGTATGCGTGTATATCATGAATCGGCTGGCGTAGGCAACCAACAAGTCATTATAATAATCAGCCATCAATAATTGATGATTTTGCCGCTTGGCGTCATACTTAGGATCCAATTAGTCTGTTTTTATATTGCGATGGAAATGTTTCTGTATGTTCGCAAGAGTGGCTTTGTTAGGCAAAAATAAAAATGTCCAGAAATTGTTGAGCAACAATGAGTAACAATCACCAAATGGGATCAGGCCAAATACATATTTTTATTAGTAAAGAATAACATTTAACATAAGCATTGGAGACAACCGTTTTTTCTTTTAATTTTTAACAACTACGCTTTAAGTCTAAAACAAACTCCAAAACCGTGACAACAAAGCAGTCGGTGCCAATATCTTTTAAGTCGACAGTAATTTGCTTTCTACATTTAGAAATTATTCTAGGCAGATCGCTCTGCGTCAGAGGTGGGGAGCAAACAACGAAAGCGAATATAAAGCAATGCTAAAACAAAGCAAGGAAAACCTAGCAATGCTGGTTCTAAAGCACACACAATTCTTTAACTGATTTAGAATGGTTATTCACTTTAAGCGAATAACCAGGCCAGTTGTTGTACACTAATGGCTGCAAAATTCAAGTATAAGTGCCAAAATCTCTTTTAAGACATTTTTGGATGTATCTGTTTACAAACGGTTGACTTGGTAACCATCAAGTCATTATAATAATGACACAGAGTGTATTTGTACAGGGGGACCAAGCCTATTCATTTATTTCGACGATAGATTGCCTATAACGTGTTCACATAAGTGGCTACCATAGACTGTATTGTGGTTTTGGTTCACGCGCTAATTAAGTATAGTTGTGTGAAAACATGAGCACATGAACCAGCATGCGAAGCAGACAGAACAAACACAACCGATATTCGCCCCTATGGGCACATTTGGTAGTTGTCATGGTCACCGTCTGTTGATGGCACATTCGGTAGTTGTCATGGTCACCGTCTGTTGATGGCACATTCGGTGGTCGTCATGGTCACCGTCTGTTCATGGCACCAGCTGGTGGACCAGGTTAATTTTTAATTCCTGGACGTATCAACGCTTGTCCGATAGAAATGAGATATTCAACACACGACACACGTCACAACCAAGTGGGGCTTATATAATTTGTTCTTGTCATTTGCATTAATGCACTCCCTGTTCAAATTTTGTGATGGTTATTACATTTTATGATTGACTGTTTTTATATTAAATACGTTTTAAAAGTGTGAGGGGTTAAAGCATGAATTTTGCCTTTTTTTTATTGTTCGAATCGGTCACTAGAACAAAGAAAAGTATAAGACTTTTAAATGGTATGAAGTCATCTCAACCACCGAAACGGTACCAAACGTGGCACAGGTTCCTTGCCGAATGTCCAAATACGAGATTTGCGGTTATACGTTATGATACATCAGCGAAAAAATATCAGAGATCTGGTGGCGCGATTCTGCTTTCAGTGCTCTTTGTTTCATTCCTGCACGACGTATAAAACACGTTAGGATGTATGAAAAAAATGTTTGAAACCGAACAATGAAAACGGCAATATCCCGTGTTAGTTTTGTTTTTCATTTGTTTAAAAATCTTGGATTTATTTTTGGACTGCTTCAAGCTTGAATTTTTTTTTTGTATTTATTCGATTTCATTATTATTAATGTATTTATTTGCAATTAAACATCAAAAGAAGTGGTTGGATTTAAAACAAAGATACTTCAAAATCTTACACAAATTTTAACATGAAACCTTAACAAAAAATATAATAAGGGAATAAATGTGTGCTTCCGAGGTTTTTATCACTCTGTTTAAGACCACTTAGAGTCTGGGTGCTGATAATTACCCGAGCCGGTAAGACAAAATCATATAATTCGTTCAAAACATCCCGATTTTGTTCAATAAATTCACTTTATTCTTTTGAAAAATCCCTCTTGCAAAATAATGGAGTGTTCAGTTGGCGAGTAAGATGTAAACAACCCTTTTATGAAGATAGACGCGCGCGTATCATGTTCTGCGCGATGTCGCGCAGAAAGCACCTGGCGCGTTGCGTTTTGAATTTAGAACTTTTAAATTCTGACTCCATGGTAGTGTTGCGCATGCCTACGTGAGGATTGTGAACGTTCAACCAATGAAACGATAAGAGGCACTGGATTTTTAGGAGTTCACATTTTATTGTGACACTGGAAAAATCCTTTAAAAAAAGTCAAGATACGTGTACCCGCTTTCCTCAAATCAGCGGGGCCGTACAAGTGCGGCTTTTGTGCCCCCGTAAAAAAAGCTGGGTCTGTGAGCTTGCAGCTGACACAATTTCGCCATTTTGTTACAGTTAAATTACTAAAAGCAGCTGGCCTGGCCATTTCTCTATGATGGACATGCCCAGCGTTGTTTGAAAACTTGACATGGTTTCCCTCATGGTACCTCGCGACCGCAACGATTGCGTTTTTCAGGTTAGTTAATATTTGTATCGTCTACAAAGGTTAAATTGAAATGACTCCAAAACTGTGAAAACATAGCAATCGGTACCAGTTCTACATTTAGTTATTATTCTAGTTGGAGCATTCTACCTCTGAAGTGGGGAGCAAAACAATGAAAATGAATTTAAAGAAATGTGAAAACAAGGCAAGGCAATCCTAATAAAGCTGGCCTTTATCGCAGAAAATTCAATTCCACTGATTCAAAAATTGCTATTAAATTGAAAGTGAAGAACCAGGCTAGTCATAGTACACTGTATGCCCAAACATTTCAAGCTCAAGGGCCAAATTCTCTATTAATTAAGAGAAAAAAGAATTGACTGTATACATGTACATGTTACAAATAGGGTTGGCTTGGCAACCGCCAAGTCATTATAATAATATTGCCGCCTGTATTTGTACTTGGGAGCCAAGCCTTTTTGTATATGACGAATGGTAAACTAACTACTCGTAGTGTGTAAACATGAGTGGCTAGCACTCACTACAATGTTATGCAAAAATTTCGGAAATGTATGACCAAAAATGAATTCCATTGAGAAATGGATAATCAATCTTAAAACCTTTCCTGAAGCTTATCACCATTTAGAAATATGATGCCCACGCTTCAATGCAAAACAAGAGCTATTTCATAAGTGATTAAGAATACATTCCATTGTGAACCATTCAGTATATCATGGTGAAATTATATCTCTAAAAGAAAGGAGTGCCAGCACATTTAAATTGACAAATAATGATCATCTGTGATTCTTGTCAAAAAAAGAGAAAGTTTTAAAGCCATCACAATTATACAAATATATTTTGCACGTGATATTTAATCCGTACATTAATACAAAGGTGTTTTAAATTTTATAAAGGACGGACAACATTAATGCGAACGCGAAGCGCAAAGCCCTTACGGCGTAGCTAAAGGGCCCTAACATTTTTGGATCCTGGATGTTCTGTGGTGCAATTTGATGCAATTCCTGGCCACTTTCATATGACTTTTTAGGCAAAAGTTTTTTTTTCTTTAAGATTATAAGGACATTTTATTTCATCGTTTGGTTTATAATATACCGTTGCTCGTATAACGGTTCTACTGTACTGAAAAGTCGGGAACCCTGTATTTTTATCTCCATTTTTTGTTCCATTTAATTCTGGAAAAGGAATTGTATCATAATGTGTGACATCGTCTGTAAATATTATTGTTGCAAGGCTGCTTACTTAAATTAAGTAAATTTCTTTTTGAGTGATCGGGCCCAACTGGATCACCTTTTAGAATTGTTCAACAGAAAACAAACACATGTATATGTACGTATTCTTAAAACCTGAGACTTGCACCGTAGTGCATGTACATTTACATGTTTATGCAGCTCTGTAGGTTGTTTTTAGGATTTTGAGTCACTTTAGGACCCCATAGGCCAACTGTTCGCATTATTAAAAACCAAAGAAATGATGTCATGATGATAACTCAAGCTTATTCAAATAACCACATTTTCTTTTGATTATAAAAAAAAATCTTATATCCATGTAGGCCTTGTAAATGCTCAAAGGATTATGCTAAAAAGGATTTGCCTTTGAGAAATGTCTTGCTTAAGACTAAAATCCAGTCAGTTTGCTAAAATCACATACAATGACTTCCCAACAGAGAAGCTAAAAACAAACATTCGTTATGGGATCATGTGACCCAGGTAAGTTAATGTTAATAGAGTGGTGTTGTGTGATGGAAATAGCCATGGTTGCGGGGGATTTGTGTTTTTAACCCTTTTTTTTCTTGTTATCTTTCTTTTTTCATCATTTTGGTGTAAACTGCAACACACATCCCACTGCGTTTCAAGCTTTGCAATAATGTTTTAAATTAACTCGAAAAATTAAGTTCAGAGACTTTTTTGTAAAAAGTACCGAGGTCATAAGAAACTGCATGCAACGTGTCTGACAAATGAACACGTGTGAATGCAAAAAATAAGCTCTGGCCGTCTTGCATGAAAGTCTTGCATGAATGCGATGCCCAAAAATGCGACGCTCGGCTCCTTTCCGCCCCAGTGCCAAGAAATAACCGTGTGCTTCGGGCTACCATCCTCGTCCCCACAAATATGCACATTTTGCAAAATAGACGCGCATACGCATCGATCGAGACAAAACCAGTGTTCCGAAAACTTTCGGCAAGAGTGCATTTATTCATTATAATGACCACAGAATGGCATTTGGTCAATTAGTCAATTAATTTTGGTCAAATATTTTTGGTCAGTTTTCGGGAACACACAGACCAACCGATCGACCGACCATGAGGTGACATTAAGAGGCTCCTGCCAGAGCTTAAAAACTCAGTAAAATTCAGTGATATGCCTACTAAAGATATTCACTTGCTGCATAGAGCAAGGAAAGAACAATCTTGCAATCTTGAAAATTGATTGAATCTTTTTCCCGATACAATAATGCTTTACGACAAATTATGTGTACAATAAATGATGATTAAGCGCAGTTTAATCAGGTTTATGGACGCGCGGACACCTCGACATTTTTTGAGAGGATCCCTTATGTGGCTGTTTACGATTACGTCACACGCTGAACGCGTGAATAACTGGCGGTAATTGGTGGAAAGTTCTTCCGTGTACATGTAAATAGCACGCAATAGTTTGGCGTCGCGTCATTCTCGATTCCACCTCTGACCGGAGAAAGGCAAATGTTTTTCCCATAAAACTTAAGGTGTTTTTACACAAATCTACAACCGTCCTGCTGTATTCTGTGATGTTTTTCTCCCCTGTGGTTCATCGTGGCTTGGATAGCGCCAAGATTGGTGGAATTCGAGGTGAGGAATTTCCAATAACAGCCCGTATTTTGGGGCAATTTTTTGTTCAGTGCCAATGTGCTGTTTCCGTATTGAATTTACGTTTGCTTCGGCGACCGGCTGGCTAGTCTGAGTAGTTGAAACACGGCACGGCACAAGACTCGTTTTGAACTACGTGCTGACATGAAACTCTGCCCATGGCTGTAGGCCTTTTAAACATTGCTCTTATACAGTTATAGGCCCAATATCATTATTGGTCTATGTTCAGTATTTATTTATCATTCATTCAAAGGCGATAGGCATGTAGGCCTAGCCTGAACGAAACCACAAGCAAAATTACAATCGAATATGCAGACTGAGTAGCGTAGCAGCCTACTCCGAATCACACTTTACATGCAGGGTTGTTTTTTCTACACGAAGGGCAACAACTAAAGGCCAACGTTTTTGCACTGCAATCACAAATATTTCACAAATGAGACTCCTGGGTGTGTCGCTTGGTTCGACTGTAAATAATGGCGAGAGGTGCGGTTCCACATTCATGTGGTCATGTTTTTCACAGCAACTTGTTCAGCGTTCTTTTATGTTTATGCATTTGAGGCCTACAGTGAGGCCCCTTTTCAGTTCTTTCATTTGTAGGAGTAAAGCAATAAACCTTTTCTGATCACTCCGCAATATATTCACCAGCTAAATCATAATGATGTGCGTTGGTTTCTCAAACAAAAACAAAATATACTGCGGAACCCGGGGAGCCCTTACAGTTTTTTTTATAAACTGGTTCCAGGTTGATATGCCAAACTCCTCACCATTACAGCCCGTTGTGGCTTTGTGCTCCGGTGGAGCTTTTCGCACACTTTTTGACTGATTTTGGTCAGTCTTTTGCTCCATGGTGAGCTTTTTGGGCGTTTTTCCCATCAGGTATCCTGGTGGCTTTTATGGTTTGTAACATCTTGCCATATTACAGTACTGCATTTGTCGGTACTTAATTTGCGCCCCTTTTATATTGTGCTCTTATGAGCATTTGTATCTTGCTCTTATGAGCATTTGTATTGTGCTCTTTATCAGGAGCATTTTGCTCTTATAATGAGCTTTCAGTGTGCATTTTTGCTTTGGTCATTGGCCATAATTTATTTGACATTTACGTTGAACACTTGCATGCTGTGGATATATCAAAGTCATTGTCATCAGAATATAGCCCAGGAGTTCTCTTTTCCTCCTGCCAGTTCATGCATACAGTTGCTATTTTATGAAATTCTTCGGCAGCATTTTATAAGGCTGTGATTCTTAGCAACTGTTTTTGACACATGTTTGTGGCAGACCACTGCCTTTAAGATTGTGTTTTATATCCAAGAATGTCATGGTCAACTCGTGACCTTGGCCACGGAGCCCTTAACTGTGGATATCGTATCTGTGATATCGCAAGCATGAGCTTTTTTTTGTGTACACTTTTCTGTGTTTGTAAAGAAATCAAGATTTTTTTATGAATACAGGTAACAGCACGTTACGTTTGTCTTCTGAAATTTCTCATTTTAGTTTCAATAATTACAGCCCATCGTAGGCTTTGAAGTAATGATACATAATGAAGAGTGAACTTGTTTTAATATGCTTGAATTGCGTCGTCGTTTTATTTTCATCGCGAATTGAACATTCAGTGCTATAAATTTGCACACTGATCCAGCTGAATTTCCTTGTGATTTTTTTAATCAAGCTGGCTGATGACGCCATTTGATTATTTACAACCAGAATTTACTGCAAATGTTTACACGATCTTCAAGGTTACAGATTTAGCTTGAGAATACCGTTTGTTTAATTAAGATTGCTTTTGAAAATCCAGAGATATGTTTGAACTAGAGGTTCGCGTTTGTTTAGTTACAAACGCAGAGTGGTCGGGCAGGCAGACGCAGAGTGGTCGGGCAGGCAATTTTTTTCATTAAACACTGCCGAGTTAAGTTATGAATATGTTAAGTTATGAATACGTTTATGAAAGTGCATTTGACACTAATTACAGCGGTCTCAATTCCATTCCGGAAACCGTGGGACACTATAGCAACATTGGTAGAAAATGTCGAGTCGGTGATTAAATTAGGCCCCATGCTTTAAAGAGAACGAAGTGTCTTGTAATGCCCCAGTTTAAATAAACCCTTACCAATGTGGCCAAGGTTTGTACAAAGGGTTGCGGAAGGGCAAACACCCCACCCTCATTAAAAAAACCCCTTATTTTTCGCAGTGGTATTGACCTGAGGAGTCACGCACGGCAGCGTATAATGAAGCATTAGGTATATTTAGAGGCGTATATAAGCCTACGCAACTGAGCCAATACTGGTCAAAGGCTTGCGTAGGATCAAAAGACATCGGAAACCGTTAGTACTCGGGATTAACAGAGAGATCTGACAGCAACTTGTATCGTTTTGTGTAAATGATGTAAGTATATTTCTCGTTTTATGTATGACGATTTGACACATTACGGTTGTTCCTTTTTCCAAAAAAAAAAAAAAATTTAGCTCACCTTGCAATGTCAAACATTCATTTTTTACAGATGATCGGAATAGAATGGGAAATTCTCACAGCCACAAATCTGAGGAGTTCACCCTCAATGGTAGACGTGTTTATGTAAAATTAAGGAGGGACGACAAGATTTCTGAAGGAGAGTCTGGACGCACCTTTCGGGGACGAATAAAGTCCGTCGATAGACACAGGTTCCGACGTGAACGTCGCGAAATCTGCGTTGTGAAGCTGCTGCGTGTGGACGAAAAAGTTTGTCAACAGCGGTATCGGGCACGAAAAGCAGAGATTTATTCAAAGCAGTTTAACCAATCCCTACTAAGGCATGAGCAAATCACCTTTCTCTTTCCTGAATTCATAAAAGTCAAAACTCTTCCACATATGCGCGCTGATGATGTTGTCGACGAAGGTGCACCGATAATGGTGGAGCCTTTCCTCGATGGTTACTCCTGCTTCCTGAGTAACTCTTCTACCTTGAACGTTAGGGCCGGGGTGTCGCAGAGTGTGCTAAGTGTGCTAATAGCATTCTGCCATTATTCATACCATATAACAGATGGTAAGCTCCTTGTTACCGGCTTGAAAGGTGTTTACAAGGACAACATTTTCACGCTCACTGATCCAGCCATCCACAGCTGCGAGAAGGGGAGATTCGGCTACTGCGGTCCAACCGATCTCGGGGTGTACGGCATGATCAATTTCTTCGCACATCACACTTGCAATCGCCTGTGCGACGATTTACTTAAACCCCACACGTCCAGGATTCCAGGGGAGTTGAATCAAACATTAAATTACTTCATCAAAAGAGCCATCCCGTACAGATGTGACGGTTCAACCTACATTTCCGAGTTGCCGAAGTTCGGGCTAACAGAAGAAGACCTTCCAAGACTGCACGACAGAGTTGTAACAGCGCTCAATAAGAAACCCACTCTCACTACGATTAAAAAGTTGAAAAAGGCGGTTCATACATAAATGGGTACGCGTAAGTAAATCAGGCACGTTATCGTTCGACGACGAAGTCCTTATGGGCTAATAAGCAAATTGAGATTAGCGAGCAAGTTTCTCTGGCTAAAATGTGCGCACGTTTTGGAAATTTCTTTTTTTATTTCTTTTTGGTAATGAAACCGAGAATTCATCAAAAGTACCCTAAGCACTGTTGGGTAAATGGATTGGCCATTTAGCACAATGTTTGTCGACATAACTAGCGTGCCTACAATTTTCGTCAAATGTTTCCCAAAATAGGACAATAATTACACGTTGTGGTAATTTCACTGAACGTAAAAATATCACTTCCTAAATGTGTCTTATCCGTGCCCGGCAATAATTCTGGCATATTTGTGTAATGGAGGCCCAAAAGCAACTCAAAATAAAAACCTAGTTTAAGAAAGCTCAATATTGTCTTTTTGATTCAAAAGAAATTTCAAAGAGCACGGATAGCAAATGTTTAATGTGTGTATTTTATATCGTTTAAACTTCTGTAATCTTTGAGATATTTTATGAGTTCTCTACGTATTCTTAAGACTTGTCTGTAATGAATGTTTGCCTAAATCAAGTTGTGTACATTGACTATGCCACGAATAACATAATAGGCTGCCCTACGTACGTTGGTCTATGCATGCAAATATAATTGATGATTTAATGGGCAAGTAAACAATCCCATGGAAAGTACTTAACAACTAGAAAGCACTCACAAAGATCGCAAACCCGCCAAATTGTCAGTGCACCCAAAAGAAATACTAGCATAAATGGTAAAGAATCCTTTTTCAAAAAATCCAAGATCCAGACTCAGATCAGGATTACTTCCAAAATCTAATGGATCGAATTTGTACTTGTATATATCAAGCACCACTCCCAAAAATTATTTCATGTAACTCCGTCAGTAACTTTTTGAGTTATCAGATTAACAAACAAACTAACAACCTAACCAACAAACTAACGGTTTAAAACAAATCCTTTGAAAAATCCAAGATCCAGACCCAGATCCGGATCACTTCCAAAATCTACTCGATTCGTACTTGTATACACCAAGGACCACCTCTACAAAAGTTTGTATGAAAATCCGTCCATAACTTTTTGAGTTATGCCATTAACAGACAAATCAACCAACCAACCAACAAATGCCAATGAAAACATAACCTCCTTGGCGGAGGTAAGACGATCACAATTTGTTTGCTCGTATAAAAAAAGGTCCAGTAATAATGCCAACGATTGAAATGCACACTCTTGTTGGACATATCATTATAATGGCATGGTTGAAAAATACGCACACAATTGGAATTTGTTCAGAGCACAATTTTGCCACGACATTGGTGCACAGTAATGTAACACCGATATCTGTGATTGAAATGTACATTGTACAATTACAAAACTTGGTTTCTACAAGAAAAATTGAACTTTTATTTTCGCGAAGATTGACACCAGAAGGCGTTCCATTTGTGTGTAATGAGTGTTACTTTTCATGTTTAACTCTTAACACCCGATTCAATTTTTTATATTTTATTAAATAATACCATATTTTAGGTCATACAAGCAATATTGAAATTTGACTCTACAATAATTGCTCTATTTGGCAATGGAGCTAAGGCATAATTTTCATTCAATATGGCGATGGCTGCAGGATTACTTCTAGGGCTGATTATCTTTGGTTGGAATTTCTCACTAACGTTATTTGTCCAGCGCACAAAAATGAACAGAAAATGAAACGTGATGAAATAGGCTAAAGCTTTAATTGTATGTGTGTCTAGAACACGTTAGAGAGTTGTGAGTATTGTTTTCTGAATATCGGGAGTGGGCGTATTGATCACCGGGATTCAGCGGCGCACTTATGTGTTGTTTTAAGTGCAAACATTATGCACGCATTGGAGTTAGAACATTGTTAAAGCAAAATGGTAAAAGATCGGATAGCCAAAAGAGCGTTAGACTATAATGTACTCGTGCATGATCAGTTAGTGAATTTTCTGTAAATACAGAGGTGAAAACTACAGGTGCAAACCAGGCTTTAAAATATTGAGATAGAAATCCAAATTGTTGTACCAGTGTATCATTAGGCCCTGAAACCATGCTGAAATAAGCATGCAAGAAACGTAATACATACTAAAATACGAAATAAAAGTGATCGGCAAAATTTTAAAAGTTTGCAGTCCATTGGTTTTTAGACACTATTTATCAAGCGATATTTAGGCCTAAGGTAAATGTAGTGATTGCAAAGAAGTATGTGATTATAAAGTACAACGAGGTTGTGGTTTGGGTGCTTACCTCAGCCAACAGAGGGCGCTATTCAACTGTACCGTACCGGTCGAGCATGGCAAGGCTATAAACTCCTGACATTATAAAACACGTTGTTTTAACGTTGGAAGCAGGTGTTTAAATAAAGGTTATGAGAAGTGTCAGTTATTGTTATGAGAGTGTTGTGATGTGTTTTCTTTTGTATATATAGGTGAATTGTCTTCGTTTTCCTGAAATAAAGGCCCCACTTTTATTGCGATCCGTGGACAAAATTATCAAACTGTGTTTGTATTTCAAAGTCCATAACTGGAAAGGTACTTGACCTTTTACATCCTAGATCCTGAACGTGCTTCATGCAAAACTTCTTCAAAACATAGGGAGCGCCATTTGGGTTTCCTCTTTTTTCGACTAACCGTGTACAAGTAGCCTTTTTCTCTTGATATTCGCCATAATAGCTACTTATAACTGATTAATTTTCAGGAAATGGATTTCTTTGCCTCTGGATGAAGTTATACTG